>NC_134473.1:62765798-62875165 GCF_964194025.1 Convolutriloba macropyga | reverse complement strand
GAATACATTATTCATAGACAAATACTGCTTGTATTATTTAATACACTATGGAGCAGACCATACCGGCTGATTCACTGCCGCTATTAATACGCGTACTATGTGAAGGATACTGAAGCTATCCATGCCGCTCTTCAGCAGCAAGCCTGAAACGAATATATGACTAAAGACGAGTAATAGTCGGCTCCACCAATGACCTAGGAATTGATTCGGAGCTAGTCATAGTTCTTGTGATTTTTTAGTCGTGTTGACTCAAGTATAAACACGCACGAGCTTAGAGCTTGCTGCTGAAGGAAATCAGAGCAAACTCAACCAGCGCGAACGTAAGACGCTTGATTTTCAACCAAAAAATTTCTCTCTCTCTCCTCTCTCTCTCTCTCTTCCTCTCACACTGCTCTTAGAGCGAAATATCTACTCCTCAGCTAAGAGGGAAATATCAGCAGCGATTGTAAGTCTGCCAATTTTATAGCAAAATAGAGTTAGAATAATGTTCACATCCAGCAGTAAGATGGACTCAATTTATTGATTAAGATTAGATATCCCACCATATTTTCAAGTAAGATTTACCCCCTAATTGTGATCTATCCTTTCTGTCTATTTACTAATTAATCTTTATATCTACTCAATTTTATATTCTAGCAAATAACACATAGATTTAGAAATTAGCAAAGAACATTGTGAGCATATAGTGAGACTTATTCTAGCACGTAAATTTGGTCGCTACAATAGTATAGGTTTAGCTCTAGTGTGGTAATTAAGAACAAGCGAATAAAATACCTACCACGACAGAGTTAAAAACTGGTGCGACGAGGAATAAAGAACGTCGGTCGCTCACACATTTAGGGACCTGGTGGACTTTTTGTGGCTAGTTTTCCAAACCAAAAACCCAGAGGTTACACAGGTTCTATGGTAGGGCCACATACCGCGCTATCCCAGTACCTGGGTGAGATGTTCTAAGATACTGAACGTCTCAATTACGACCGACTAAAAGAGACGGGTTCTCCCCAAAAAAGAACAGTCCACTGATTTAGTAACTTTGAGCACCGGTTCTTTGCATCTCAGACCCAAATTTTGACACTGTAGGTTGGTTTTTTAAGCGCACACGTGAGTACATAATTGTGTATCATAAAAAGACGTATTTGTATTCCCCCCGCACAAAATTAAACAAGACCGGTCACATTAATGTTACTTTTAGACTAAATAATTGTGTTCAATTTAACCAAATCTTTAATACTGTTAGCATAACGAACTGTACTATCCCCCCTAGTCCAATATACGAAATCATACATCCATATTCATTAATCTAGCTCTCATTTATTGTCCGTAACTTAACCTTAGCTTGTCTTATACATCTTAACTTTTGATGTATCATCTAAATTGTCGAACTTATCATCCTCAAAACCCATAGTATTGCAAAAACAAATTGACCCACATGCAAACAAGCCTAGTTTAACGTTGTTTTGCTTCATTATACATGCATAGTGTACTTTTTAATGTATCTAAAAGTTAATAAATCACTCTGATAGCTACAAATAACGTTGTATTGTTAACCAAACACCCCAGCAATCACTATAACGCCTCGATTTAGCCCCTCAATTTCTAAAATTTCGTAGTTTTGAGTTAAACAAAGTTGGTTTTATGAAATTTTAAGCCCGATTTTTCCTATGTTTTGACTAAATTAACAGGAATTAGTGAGAATTCATCCACAAATCCGCCAATTATACACAATTTTTCACTAGAATTGTCCAGAATAGAGTGAAAACTTTCAATTTTTATCAGATTTTTGAAGAATTTAGCCTCGTTTGGTGTAGAAATTTTGTGTTTTTTGCCTAAATTCACCCCAGTTTTGAGAAAATAATTGAATTTTGGTGCAAAATTCAACTAACTTCGACCAAAATAAGCCCAAATTGTTCCCTAAATTTACCAATTTCAGCTTATAAAGCCCTAAAATTCACAGATTTAGACCAAAATTTTTTAATTTTTACCTACAAATTGCCCAAATTTAGGACAAAAGGATCCAAAATTCCTAAATTTGCGCATTTCTGACCAAACTATTTCAGTTTTTATCTAAAATTCATGCAAATTTATCGGTTTTAATCCAAAATATGCCTAAAAGTAACCAATAATTAACTATATTTAGTAAATTTTAACTACAATTTTTGCTTTTAAACACAAAATCGAAATAATTACAACCCGAAACTATTAGATTTGACCTTTATATATTATAAAGAAACTATTATAAGATTTGACATATAAGCCAAAAATTGTCAAAAAAATTGTCAAATTTAGTCAAAATTTTCCCGATTTTGCCCTGTTTCTTTAAAAAAAAAACACCCGCTTTTGGTAAAAGGCTGTCAAAATTTGCAACAATTTTTCAACAATTCGCCTATATTGATCTGGTAATTCATCAAAATTGTCCCAAATTTGTCACTTTTTGCCCAAAATTGACTCAAAATTCACCCAGGTAATCCAAAAATTGCCCGGAACTTGTGAAACATTACCCAAATTGAAACACAAAAAGTGAAAAATATCTCACTTTGGATACAAATTAGCGGTACAAATCCCAAAATTGGTCTCAAAATTCCAAATATTTTCCTGAAATTCGCCGATAATCTGAAGTATGAGTAAAAATTCGAACACAGAGACAAGAAAATAGCTATTGAAGACTATTAACGCCTGTTTTAAGTTAATATACTAATAGAAATATAGCATTTTGTCCAAAATTAACCACCAAAACGGCAAACATAAAGGAAATAACACGATCTTTTCGTGCAACTTTTTAAGGTAAACGTTCCCTTTACTGGTATTTTGTGATATTTAAGTTTCTCCTTCGTTTTTCTGAGCCATATATTCGATTGTACTTGTTGGGTTACGTATAATTGTGCATACAAATTCATTTCAACAAATTTAAATTTCCAGTTTTTGCAAAAAGTTTATGGAATACCTAATAGGAGACAATCGAATAAGTATTAAGGATAACTCAGCAGACTGTCGAGTGCTCAAATACGTCACCGACGTTGAACAATCATGCGTGACAATAGTCTACCGTATCAAAAGAACGAAAACTGTCAAACTAGTAACCATAATTGAAACTGAAAATACCTCCTTAGATTATTTGTTCAATGAACTTAATAAACGTGGCTCAATCATCGATTTACAATGTATGTACGCTCAACCACAAGCTTCCAATAAATGAGTGAAAGCAGCCAAAATCTGAAACTAGTTCCCTTGCCAGATAATAAGCTCTATAAGTTTGAAAACATTCGCATGTTTTCACCCACATTGCCCAACTTTATTAAAGAAATAATCCAAAAAGAATGAGTTTATTGTGTTCGAATAAGAAAGTCTGATAGCGATAATCAAATCATTTCCTATCGAGTCAGAGTATTTAGGCCAATACTAACAACAGCCTTCTCTGAAAGCAATCACAAACCAAAATTTTGTCACGCAGGAAAATTTTTCTGGATAGAATATCGGCTAACCGAAGATGGTTGCTATCAACGAATGAACAAATGCCTATAATTATTTAATATCAAATATTTTTGTATAAAACAAAGTGAAAAACAAAACAAAAACTCTTTTTTTTCTTTTTATTGTCTTATAACCTAGCTTATGGATATTAGTACAAAGCACCTAAATGTAACCATTTTGTACGACGATAAAGTTTCAAAAGTTAAAAAGTACACATTAAATAACAATAAACAATCTCTGATTATTTATTATAAGTTTGTTAACGATCCGCGCCTTCACTGTTTTATAACAAATGCAAGTTCTAATCCTGATTTTTACAAAATTTTGAAAGCTTTGCACACGCCCAATAGTTATATTGAACTCTAGTTCACTAAAACTTTACCTAATTTTGTAACTGATACTGTCTAAATTTACACCTTTTTTAGAGCAAAAGTTGAATTCAATGAATATTGACGCTAACTTCTTGAATATTATTATCAAACTTGGTCATAATACAGGCAAAGTTACTAGTTATAAATTAGATAAGAAAAAGCAATATATGTACATTTTCCTTAATTTTGATAACATTCCAGGACTAGCTTGTTACATAACACATGCGGAAAACAACCCAAAGTTTAACCAAATTTTAGACGCACTTCGTACCCCAAATAGTGTTTTTGAGATAGGACCATTTGTTTAAGAAAATTGTCTGAATTTTTTCTAAATTCTATAAAAAATTGTTTGACCTTTTCATAGCTTCAAATTCTTTTGATTAGACTTTTATATTGCTTCTTTCGTTTATAGTATCTTTTTCATATAAAAACTAAAAATAGTAATAATTCAACAAAAACCATAAAACAAAAATGGCTAACATCGTAGCATACCCAGACATTTCTCTTGACAAATTTACAGGCTTAGACCCAAGTGAGGACATAGCAGATTTTCTAAGTCTAATAGAGAGAAAAATAGAGTTTTCATTAGGAATTAGACCAGGACAAGGAGATGCACAAAATGCATATGACGCACGTAGAAAAGCATTATTTGGCTCAGTCTTAAAAGGATCAGCAGCCCAATGGTTCGATTCTTTGCCCTCAGCGGAACCATGGGATGATGTTAGGACAGGTTTCTTAAATAGATTCACAGACGAGAAAGACAAGTATAGAAAACGAATTGAGGTAGAGAACATTCGTAGACAACCAGATGAATTAATCAAAAGTTACGTACACAGACTAACAAAAACAGTGGAAAAGGGATGGCCAGACCCATTCACAGATGCTCAAAGGCAAACAAAGTGTATGGAATTTTTTGTAAGAGGACTAACTCCTCCAGCACCTAAACAAAAAGCGCATCAATATTTGATAGAAACACCTAACGCAACATGGGAACAACTTAGAAATCAAGTTAGCACTAAAGATATAAGTTTTGCAGTAAGTAGTGATTTCACAGGCACAGCATCTAGCAGCATAGACAACAAAATGGAGATAGATGGTATAAAAGACCAGCTCCAAGAATTAGCAAGTTTAATGAAAAACAACAGAATTAGCGCCGCCTAAAACCCAAACGAGCCTAGAAATAAACAAAATCACACACGATTTTGTAACTTTTGCAGAAAGTCAGGTCACACAATAGCATATTGCTATGCAAACAGAGACTTTAAAGAACAAAACAGACTGCAACTACAGCAAAGAGATAAGTTCAGAGATAACTATCAAAGCTATAGAGGACGTCGTCCAAGAGAAGATAGTTATGATAGAAATCAGAACAGATACAGACAAGACACTAGACCCCGTAACAGTTACTACAACCAAGACAACCGCAGACAATACTCTCCTCATCCTAGATCTGAGAACAATAACTTCAGAAATCGCTCACAAAGCTTTAAGAATCGAGATCAACGCTATAATAGCAGATCCAACGATCGTAGACCCCAGGACCATAAGAACTATTCCAGGGACCGACAATATGATCGAAACGATTCCCGAACAAGTTATCGTGAGTCAAGCAGTCCAAGACAGGATTATAGAAGAAGTAACAGTTGTAATCAAAATTCTAGAGATAACAGTAGAGACCGTAACTCAAACAGAGTTGAATTCAGAGAAAATAAAGTTAATGGATTTTTTGTGGACAATCAACAAGATGAAATTAATTTAAACTATACGAGTCTCCGTACAAAAATAAAAAGACAAACATTTTTATTAACTTGTACATTCACGCCGTCGGAGACAGTAATAAACATAACGGTTTCGAATCGCAGTTTCTAGTTGACACAGGAGCAACGTGTTCCTTAATAAACTTTGATTTTCTACAAGAACTTAAGTCACTGATTGATGTTAAACTAATTGGGTCAAAACAGAAAACAATTGCAGTCAACGGTGAACGTTTAAAATTGTTAGGCTACATTCATGTCCCCATCTCATTTGACATTGAAGGCAAATATTACACAGATATCAAAACATGGGTTTCAGAGAAAAAAGCTTGCGAATTAAACATCCTAGGAATGGATTTTTTGAATTTTGCAACAAAATCAATTGAGTTCACATCTCCAAACATGAACTTAAAAATTTATCCAAACGTCTCAATCACGCTCTCAAAATATCAAACAAAAAGTTATCCATTTGTAAGTAAATTTGAATAAGTTGTACTTAACAGCCCTTTCGAACTAGCACCGAAATCTAGCAGAGTACTGACAATTACACCATCAAACCAATTTTTCAAACGAGGAACATCATTTATAATTGACAATCGACCCAGGACAAAGGTATCTACACATACAACGTCTATTGTGTAAGAAAAGAAAAAGAGTTGCCAAAAATGCTTAATAACCCTGGTGATTGTAAAGTAACAATAGATAAAGGTTCAATAGGATACACTTTGGAAGAAGTTTGTCAAAAAACACAAAAGTACACACTGATTGATAACGTCGCCTTCTTAGATTTCTCAACAGAAACTGAAACAGATTTCAATCACATCTTTCATGTGACTGAAAAAGTTGAAAACCCAATTCAGACTTTAGAAAATCGGAAATTAGACAAAACAGATATTAGACAAAAGTTGAAAAAGCTCAGAAAAAGGTTCAAGAAGAAGAATTTGCAGACCACCATGAATTAGAAACAGATTTTAGTCAAGATCTAAAAGACTTAAAACCAAAAGCAACAATAGAAAGTGAAATTCGACCACAACAAATACCACCAGAAAAACTTGAAATGTTTAGTAATTCAGACCGTGAGTTTCTCAAAAAAATTGACTTCAGTCAAACTGACATTAATGATGCAAAATTACTAGATCTCATGAAACTTCCGGCCAGAGACAAGGACGTCTACTCTCAGCACAAGTATGACGTTGGCGAAATAAAGCAAAAATTTCACGTAAAACTTCTACCAAATTCAACCTTGACTAAGCAAAGACCATCACGAGTGCCATTGCACCATCAGGAAAAACTTGAAATTTTGCTAGATCAGCTTTGTAAAGCAGGAATAATTCGAGAAATGGGAGACGACACTGAAATGGGATCGTCATTTATTAATCCGGTTATCATACTTCCAAGGAGAAACATAGTGAAACTAATAATAGACGCTAGATATCTAAATTCAATAACAGCACCTAAACAAAAAGCGCATCAATATTTGATAGAAACACCTAACGCAACATGGGAACAACTTAAAAATCAAGTTAGCACTAAAGACATAAGTTTTGCAGTAAGTAGTGATTTCACAGGCACAGCATCTAGCAGCATAGACAACAAAATGGAGATAGATGGTATAAAAGACCAGCTCCAAGAATTAGCAAGTTTAATGAAAAACAACAGAATTAGCGCCGCCTAAAACCCAAACGAGCCTAGAAATAAACAAAATCACACACGATTTTGTAAATTTTGCAGAGAGTCAGGTCACACAATAGCATATTGCTATGCAAACAGAGACTTTAAAGAACAAAACAGACTGCAACCACAGCAAAGAGATAAGTTCAGAGATAACTATCAAAGCTATAGAGGACGTCGTCCAAGAGAAGATAGTTATGATAGAAATCAGAACAGATACAAAAAAGACACTAGACCCCGTAACAGTTACTACAACCAAGACAACCGCAGACAATACTCTCCTCATCCTAGATCTGAGAACAATAACTTCAGAAATCGCTCACAAAGCTTTGAGAATCGAGATCAACGCTATAATAGCAGATCCAACGATCGTAGACCCCAGGACTATAAGAACTGTTCCAGGGACCGACAATATGATCAAAACGATTCCCGAACAAGTTATCGTGAGTCAAGCAGTCCAAGACAGGATTATAGAAGAAGTAACAGTTCTAATCAAAATTCTAGAGATAACAGTAGAGACCGTAACTTAAACAGAGTTCAATTCAGAGAAAATAAAGTTAATGGATTCTTTGTGGACAATCAACAAGATGAAATTAATTTAAACTATACGAGTCTCCGTACAAAAATAAAAAGACAAACATTTTTATTAACTTGTACATTCACGCCGTCGGAGACAGTAATAAACATAACGGTTTCCAATCGCAGTTTCTAGTTGACACAGGAGCAACGTGTTCCTTAATAAACTTTGATTTTCTACAAGAACTTAAGTCACTGATTGATGTTAAACTAATTGAGTCAAAACAGAAAACAATTGCAGTCAACGGTGAACGTTTAAAATTGTTAGGCTACATTCATGTCCCCATCTCATTTGACATTGAAGGCAAATATTACACAGATCTCAAAACATGGGTTTCAGAGAAAAAAGCTTGCGGATTAAACATCCTAGGAATGGATTTTTTGAATTCTGCAACAAAATCAATTGAGTTCACATCTCCAAACATGAACTTAAAAATTTATCCAAACGTCTCAATCACGCTCTCAAAATATCAAACAAAAAGTTATCCATTTGTAAGTAAATTTGAATAAGATGTACTTAACAGACCTTTCGAACTAGCACCGAAATCTAGCAGAGTACTAACAATTACACCATCAAACCAATTTTTCGAACAAGGAACATCATTTATAATTGACAATCGACCCAGGACAAAGGTATCTACACATACAACGTCTATTGTGTAAGAAAAGAAAAAGAGTTGCCAAAAATGCTTAATAACCCTGGTGATTGTAAAGTAACAATATATAAAGGTTCAATAGGATACACTTTGGAAGAAGTTTGTCAAAAAACACAAAAGTACACACTGATTGATAACGTCGCCTTCTTAGATTTCTTAACAGAAACTGAAACAGATTTCAATCACATCTTTCATGTGACTGAAAAAGTTGAAAACCCAATTCAGACTTTAGAAAATCGGAAATTAGACAAAACAGATATTAGACAAAAGTTGAAAAAGCTCAGAAAAAGGTTCAAGAAGAAGAATTTGCAGACCACCATGAATTAGAAACAGATTTTAGTCAAGATCTAAAAGACTTAAAACCAAAAGCAACAATAGAAAGTGAAATTCGACCACAACAAATACCACCAGAAAAACTTGAAATGTTTAGTAATTCAGACCGTGAGTTTCTCAAAAAAATTGACTTCAGTCAAACTGACATTAATGATGCAAAATTACTAGATCTCATGAAACTTCCGGCCAGAGACAAGGACGTCTACTCTCAGCACAAGTATGACGTTGGCGAAATAAAGCAAAAATTTCACGTAAAACTTCTACCAAATTCAACCTTGACTAAGCAAAGACCATCACGAGTGCCATTGCACCATCAGGAAAAACTTGAAATTTTGCTAGATCAGCTTTGTAAAGCAGGAATAATTCGAGAAATGGGAGACGACACTGAAATGGGATCGTCATTTATTAATCCGGTTATCATACTTCCAAAGAGAAACATAGTGAATCTAATAATAGACGCTAGATATCTAAATTCGTTAACAGACCTAAGTAAGTATTCATGGCTTCTAGAGCCCATAGGTTCTTTATTGACTAGACTAAACGGAAACTACTTCACTACAAGTGATTTATGTTCTGCATATAATCAAGTCCCTCTAACGGAGGAAACACAACAATTGACGAGTTTCGTAATAGGTTCAAAACAATACACGTTTCAACGTGGTTTTTACGGACTTTGCGGACTACCAAACTTTTTCAGTAGGATAATGACAATCCACTTTGCACCTTTAATAATATCTAGACAAGCCGTAACTTATATTGATGACACAATCATGCAAGCTCAGACAGCTGAAGAGATGTACTCAATAATAAAAAGTACCACCTCTTGTTATGCAAAGCAGGACTGAAAGCTCAGCCTGAGAAAACGAAATTCTTTTTGCGCAAAGTACAATTCTTAGGACATGTAGTAGGAAAAGACGGAATTCAACCAGCAAAAAAAGGGTTGAAGATCTGAAAGTCTTAAAGACACCTGAGAATAAGCGAGATGTAATGCGAGTCCTAGGTTGTTTAGGATTTTACAGCATTACATAAAAAATCTGCATGTAGACAGTAAGCCATTTTACGATCTCATAAAAACTGAAACCACATTTCAATGGACAGATGAACACGAAAAGTTGTTCAGAGAAATTAAGGATCGTATAAGTGAAGATACAGTCTTAGCAATTCCTGACACCAGATACCCCTTCCATGTTCATGTAGATGCATCATCAATTGGTGTTGGTTCAATTTTAGTCCAAGAATTTCCTACCGGAAAACGGATAGTTTCGTATAATTCTCGAATTTACACAAAAAATGAGCAAAAATTGAGTACAACAGCCAGAGAACTTTGTGGTGAAATTTCTGCTCTACAAACATATGAGCATTACATAATAGGTTCCCCACATCCAGTGTATCTCTACACAGACCACAAGCCCCTACTGTATCTTTGGGGACGTAGAGGAAATTTATATCATCGATTTTTCCGCTATCAACTTGTCACTTCACAATTCCAAAACACGAAAATAATCTGGACAGAAGGCAAAAACCTAGCCTTTCCAGACTTAGCCTTTCTTAGTAGAAACGTCTCAATAAAAGTCTTAGACAAGTATCAACCGAAGCACAAAAAAATGCCGAAAGACATTAAATTTTATGACAGAAAAATACTTCGTGTTGCATGACAGTGAAAAAGGACAGAAAAACGATTGCTACCCCATTCTAAAACAAACTTTTCAAGGTGTTCAAAAGTTGAATTTTGAAAATGAACAATTTTTTCAGACAAACTATAAACCCAGTGATCGAATTTGTTCAACTTCGGACATATCAGAATCCTTCTTGAAAGGAAATGCAATAAATCACTATCGTGGAAAATTCCCACTAAAAGAGCCAATCCTAAGCGAACAAGACGACAGTGAAAACTACTACTCTGATTTGTCTTTAGAATTTGATGATAATTTAGAAAAAGAAAAGGAGCAATTTGAAAAAATTTCTACAACAGAAGACGACCCTTTGCTAAATTCTGTTGAATTGTCAGATTTAGAAATAGATGACATGAGTCTTGAGCAAGAGATTGAAGCAAGCAAAGCAAACTTTGATAGAATAGCAAGGGTTCGACTAGCAAAACCAATTTGTGAAAATAACAAAATTTCAGATGGAAAATAACTCATTGAGAAATTATCTAGTTTTGCTAAAAAATATTGACTTGAACATAATAGCAATAAGCCAGGAACAATTCAAAGACCCAGTTATTCAGACTGTAAGACAACTTTTTGAATCAGGAAACAAAAATGAGAAAAAGGTAAAATTTCGACAATCAAAAGCCATGAAAACGTACTTGAATAATTTTGAAAATCTTTGCCTAATTGGAAACATTTTATGTATTAAACAACCAACTGAAGATCCAAATATTCAAAACATCAAAATATGCGCACCGTTATCCCTTTTCTTTAAAATTTTTGAATTAGCTCACCAAGATTCGCTTTCTGGACACTCTGGAAAAGATAAAACATTGTCAAGCATAAAACGCTTTTTCTATTGGCCATGTTTATATAAATGGGCTTCTCACTTAATAGTAAACTGTTTAGACTGTCAAAAAATAAACAAAAACTCAAAGACTTAAACGAAGCACCGCTTGAACAATGGACAGAAACTGTACCTTTCCCCTTCCACACGGTACATATAGATCACAAAGGTCCAATAAATCCACCATAGAACGGAAATAAACATTGATTAGTAGTAATTGATTCCTTTTCTCGCTACATCCAAGTTTACCCAGTTTCATCAACATCAGCAAGTGAAACAATATCAGCACTTGAGAAATTTTTTCTTACTTTTGGTATACCACAAAAACTTGTGTATGATAAAGGATCAGCCTTTATGAACGAGGAGTTCACAAATTGGACTCATGAACTTGGAATTACGCATGCTCCTAGAACAGCATACTCTCCCTGGACCAAGGGAAAAGTTGAGATCCAAAACAAACATCTTGGCACACATTTCCGAATCTTTTTTGTACAAGCTAATGGTAATTGGAGTGACTTAGCACCAAAGTTCGCGTTTGCTCATAACACAACAGCAAACACTAGTACAGGATTAACACCCTACGAAATCGTTTTTGGCCAAAAGCCCCAAACTCCTCTTTCTCTGAAATTAGGATTATTAAGGTCTTCCAATTTAACTTGTAATTCAGAATTTTGCAAAGATTTACCACTCCACAAGCATTCAGAACAAAGTAGCAACAACGATCAGATAGATAAACTACTAAAACCAAAACTAAGTAGTTCATTGCTTGCTCGTGAAAATCAATTCAAACAAATTTACAAAACTGCATACAACAGAAGCCTAGAAGTTAACTCCACAGCACATCAAAACAGAAACAAACATAAACTAGGTAAGCTTTTAGACGTAGGACAACTAGTGTTAATGGAAAATCACTCATTCGAGGACGGAAAATCCAAAAAGTTACATGAACTATGATCAGGACCGTATGAAGTAACAAAAAAATTGACAAATGTAAATTACGAAATAGAACTTGTTTCAAACAAAACTGTCAAAAAAGTTGCCCATACTTCCCAATCGAAAACGCAATTTCAGAATTAGTTGTTGACTATGGTTTAAGGAATGAAAACTTCCAACCGTTCTGCAAAAATTTTATGAATAAACAAGTTGAAAAACTTAATAAGACAGTGGATAAATTTTCCTTTCAAAAACCCTATACTGAAACTGAATTTTTCCCCGTAGACAATTTTACAAGTAATACGGATAACATACAAAATGAAAATAATCATGAAAAAACACTTGAAGATAACAACACCACAATAACAAAACCTGACTCAGACACAAACACCTGATAACCGTAACCGTAGTAGAACTAGAAGTTCTACCCCATATCCCGAAACACGTATTCGTTTTGCAGATCCACCTGACATTAGAGTCAGCCCTGTTAGAACCCAAACCCGTGTACAATCACCCGAAGCAAACCCAACTCCCTCGGATGATCAACGTTCATCTCGAATCGATCGTCGAATTTCGGGACGATTGAAAAAACTTACTACTCGCTATCAAGCGGGATTTACTTAAATCTTACCTTATATCTTTACTTTAAAGGTTCAAATCCTCGGAAAATTAACTTCCGAGACCTTTTCTCTTACTTCTTCCAGAATTACTCTTAGCTTTCTGACACTAAAAAAAACAAAAACTCAGTCAATCGCTAATAAAATAAAGTTATTATGAAAAACAATAACTTCCTTTATAAATATTTAAATGTTTTGTTTGTCTTTACTGTTGTATCTTTTTGTAGACCCGCAGTTAGAAATGAGTTGGATGACATCTCCCCTACGTTATAAGTTGTTCATTATGACTGTTCAAAATTGAAAGAAAGCAAAATGTATGCTTTAAATCAAGTAGCTCAATGCAACATTAAACCGGAAAATATTAAAGTTGCACCTGCAACGGTGACACTGTATCAAAGATCATACAGAACAAAAGTCGAGGCAGTGATGTGTCGAGTAAAATCGCAAACTTTAAGATGTCACTGTGGACTTTTATTGCACTCTTCTTTAGCATATGACCAAATTTCTCTTACAACTGACGTCATAGTAACGCCAGAAGAATGCAGACGTGCAAACAAAACAGGAAAAATTGCAATAACAGAGTACGATAGAACTTAAAAGCTAGACATTTCAAATGAAGTTTTAAAACACCAATACACACACGGTGGTTTGAATGAGGATGACCACTTAGAAGATAACACAGATTGCTCTGCGTCAGGAGAAGTAAAACTTTATTCCTTTGAAACACAAATGCAAAGAGTTGAACTCGAAGTTGATCAGGAAACAAAATCAGTTTTTACCCCATTAGGATTAAAACATCCATGCGAACTCAAGGAAGGAGGTTGTGAAACAACATCACTAGACCCCTTCGCTTACTCATGGGATGTGCCAGAAAATTGCATTGTTACAAAACTTTTCACTCGAATCGCAAAAATGATAAAGTTCACAAACGAACCAGATCCACCACAATACTACATCATAAGTACGCACGACATGCAAAATGATGTTTATCGTTTGCAAAACAACATGAAAATAGACCACACGTGAGACATAAAACTGAGGATAAATAATGAAAGAACTTATATTTGTGGAAAGCCTACTCCTTTGTTTATTACAAACTTTGATGATTTATTTGTTTCCTTCACAGGCGGATTTGATATGAATACGGGAAAAACCGTAATTTCGAAAAATAATGTTAATTATTACAAAATGAAAGTCGGCACCGACAACAAAATAAGGGTGAACGGTTTTTACGAGACACCTAAAAACGAGCTAGTTGGTCGCCAACATTTTGGAAATCATAAAAAAATTGTTGAAAACTTTGAAAAAGACACTATCGATTATGATGCTCATATGCGTATGAAAATTAATTTCATGATGTATAAGGTCCTTCGTGATTTTGAACAGTCTGACTTCCTTATTTTACAAAATATGTGCGAGCTCAGACGCACTCAAATCCAAATGATCAATGCATTGTCTTACGAAAACAATAGATTGGCCGGATACATGTTAACCGGAAATCGTTCAATGTTCTTAGAAATTGAAGGTGTTATAGGTTTTCTATATCCGTGTCCAAAAAAAATTTCACCGCTTAAAGTACTTGATCGCTGTTACGACCGTATTCCGATCTTTTATGACGGAAAAACTATGTTTGTTAATCCTATTACGCGCCAAACATTTCCATTTGCAAATGAAATAGACTGTACAGATGATTTCAAAAATTTGTTTCAACTTGATTTAGATAATAATAATTCTTGGTATCGATTGATGATGCCGGCGCCAGTTCCTTTTAAACCGCCCGCTGTTTTTGCTCCACAACAAACTGGTTATATTCAAAAAATCCCAGACTATGATTCTCGTCGTGCTGGTATTTACACTGTAAACCAGTTGAAAGATTTTTGGAGAACAACTTTACACAAATCTGCATCTAATTCAGTTTTGAAAAAGATTTCTCGAACAGTGCTTCAAAACGCACATGTAGACAATAGTCAACGCGATATCTATCGCGCCGCAGGCCTCAATAATCGACTATACTTAGATTCAATGTTGTCACCATCTTTTTTCCTTGATCACTTTAAGAGTACTTTTGGAGAAATTGGCTATTACATAGAAAGAGCCGGAATTTTATTTGCATGTTTCATGTTGATCAAGTTCTTGATCGATGTCGTAATTTTTATTTTAAGAGCTTTCGAGATACAAAAACTGTTGAAAAACACTATTGGTTTTTGGAAAACATTACTATGAGCCTCGTACAATTTGTTTCTATTTTCCATTGTAACATCAATTTATCAAACACCTAAAGATGATGAAAACTCTGATAACAATACAAACAATGAACCAAACAGAAGTCGATACCTCAAGCATACACCAGCTAATAACATCTATTACGACAACAGTCAAATTGAATTGTCACCACTCACTGCCCCTGAAGTGGCATCACCTCTTATGCCAGAAATATCACATCTTTACCCTAAAGTTCCTACTGAGCAAGAAGTAAATGCAATTGCTCCCCCATAATTCAGTCATTCAATTTGTCTTTTTATACTTAATTCATCACACTTAATAAACTCTTATTAGTCTAATTTAACTGTTTCAGCATTATGATTTGAGATGCAAAACTTTAATGATCTTTTTGTATCTGAGTACCATAAAGGTTTATTTATTAAGTTTCACGAATTTTATGGACATATATATTACTCTTTTACACCTGCTTATGAAAATTTAGTGCATTTAAAAGTTAGCGCACCCAAATTTTTTGACTTAGTAGACATATTAATTTATTCAGACCACGAAAAATTTTATACTCTTAAGGAATTTTTACTTGATTGTGAATATGGTCTACTCGATTTAGGAAGCAACATCCACTTTCTTCTATAAAATGATGCACCTCGATCTTCAGTAGTCCCTTCGGGAACTGATTAATTAATTGGCTATTTTATACGTTTTAACAAATTTTGCCTTATTTCTTAAACGTTTCAGAGAATCAAACGTATTCACAGTACATTGCAAACACTTCGGAATCCATCAGCACGAGAATATCGTTTTGGAATGTACTTTTACTATCAAGGCAGTTTAGTAACACCTTATCAGATTAATCGATCTTTTACTATCCATTTTCCCTATCAAGTAACCCCCACTCTAGAAGTTTTGTTTGATTTTGTAAACTCTTGGGACGAAGGTTCGATAACAATACCAGCTTTTTCCCCTATTGGAACTTTTTTTGATGCTTTCAGAGCAAAATTTAGATCAGATCCCCATTGATATCTCCAACTGGTAATGATTAACATACAGAATAGATCCCTTACCCTTAAATTGAGTAACATAAAATATATTATCTTTGGATTATCCACCACCCATAACTCCTTCATAATTTACATTCGACAACCCCACAGCATTTTAAATCACTATCTAACTTTAAAAATTAGTCACGCCCAGATACTCGCAATAGCTCTATTCTTATCCTTTTATTCAAACGCCGAATTAACAATTAAGTACCCTATTTCCTTATTTTAAATCATGTTTTTCCTTTTAAACCAAGAATTAGTTGAAATTTGTAGTTTCGTGAAAACCTTCGAAACTGAACCTTCCCTTCAAGCATTTATTTTAGTAAACCTGAGGAACGTCACAACCCAGAAAAAATCAACCCTCTCAGTCTACCCCACTTCAGTTCACTAGAATTATTTCCTTTACCTACTCGAAAACGAGTCCAAATGTGCTAAAAATATCTCAACAGAAACCAATAAATTGATTTAATTATGATCTTTCAATTAAACCAGCATTTAGTCAGAATAACTGACATTAAAAATTCCTTTATAGAGACTGATAACTATACCTCCCCTTCCTTAATAATTTATTTTGTTAATATTGATACCCAACAAAGTTTAACGAAAACCCTAACTCCCATTTCACCCCACTGGAATTTCTTTTTGAAAATCGAAAAATCGCCATTATTGAAATTAGATCAATTAAATCCCCCAAACAACTTCAATAACGAAACTATTTATCCATCTCGTGATTTTTAAAATGGGAAACTGTTTATCCTTCAGAATAGTTTTTCCCCTCCAGAACTCATCACGCCCCCCTATTGTCGAATATCGTGATGAATGTCCCATTTGTTTAAGAACTACTTCATGCTGGAAAAAATTGCACCCTTCCGACGGAGACCAACCCCCTCATCTAGTTTGCACTGATTGCAGAACTAACCTACTCAAACACTCCTCCCAACCAAACTGCCCCCTTTGCCTCCGCCACATTTAATTCGCTATCCCTTAGTTTTTATTATCGATGTTTTTGCTGCAACCAAATAAAGAAATGTGTCACCTCCTCCAATCACCCGCACATAAAATGTCACCAGAACCTTGGACAATTTGTGTGTAATCCCTGTGCCCAAGAGAAACATAATTGCCCATTTGTTTGAAGAAGATCAACCCCCACGACGTTTGGTCGGAAAATTCCTAAACAATGCACCCCATTTACTTCCCAATTCTTATTCTTCTCTCCTTCGTCATCACCCTCTCTGTTGGCATCCTCATAGAAGTCCTCCTCCTCCTCCTCATCTAACGACCCTTCATCACTAGCAGGTATATACTGCAACACAAAGAAAACCCAGCTGCGCGGGTCGTTGCACGGAGGGGAGCCACGAGGTCCGAAACCCAATTTTAGTCAGTTAAATCTGACACAATCTGATTCAAAGCTTTAAACAAATAATTTTTTGATTAATAGGATATTCCGATTTTCAAAAACGGAGATTGTTTTCCCCATTTCAATTCTTTCGAATTTTTCTTTTCCTTCTTTCCACCCGGTGGGAGCTTCGAAAAAATTGATTCTGCACATAATGTGTGATTGTTTTCCTGTACTCTAAGAGTATGATTTTGCTGGTACGTTAAAAAAACGATTGTTTTCTTTTCAGCACAGCTAGATTTCGTTTTAACCTTTCTGTGTAAGTGTATTTATATTAATGTTTGACAAGATGTCGAAAAGATCCTACCAAAACACAATACCCACACTGCCAGAGGAGCAGTACGACCCGTTGACCAACTGGATGGCAGATCTTCCACCTCTAGCAACGAAACCAAGAGCGATCCATCCTCGCCAACGTGGCAATAACAACAACAACAACAACAACAACAACAACAACAACAACAACAACAACAACAACAACAACAACAAACAGAGGCAACATCAGCCCCAACAACATCAACAGCAGCCTTCAAAGTCAAACGCGTCTATTTCTCTCACAAAACAGCTCCTCAATGATGGTTTACCAAAAGACAATAATTTCCCGCTTAAACCCAGACGTCTCGAAATGCAGTTCGAAAGAGAGATGTTTCCACTGAAAGAAAATCCACAGTTCATCACTTCGCTGGACTATTCACTAAGACCTGAATACAACCAGTGGCGAATTGATGACAACGCCGTAATTCAGAACTTGGCAACCCAAGAAAGAATTGTAGTACCAACTGAAGTGTTGCCAATCCAAACAAGGTTTTGCCTAGTTCAATCATTGAACGAATGGAGGCTTAGAGCTAGGAACGTCAGCGAACGAACATACGAAGTTGAGACCAAGATGCTGAACGTTCGCTCAACTTTCCCCTTTGAGCAGCTCACAGCCTTACCAAAACCCGAAAATAGTCATACTGAGGAGGAACCTAGTTGTGGAAGCGACCTCGCTGTCGAAAATTCTGAGTTTCGAAAAAAGCTCTGGGAGTCAGAAAATGCTCTGATGGACTTACAGTCCAAAATGAGCAGAATGTAAATCTCGGCACAAACAACAGTGGACGAGAAAGAGCAATTGCGGAAGAAATTGCTTATTTCTTCTCAGACGGTTAAAATAAGAGACCAGCAACAGTCAGACCTCTTATATAAATGTAAAACTCTGATTGAGGCGAACAAGCTGATGGCTGAGGAATTAAAGAAACTAAGATATGAACACAAAAAGGCCCTCAGCAAATGAATTTCACAACTTGAACATTCTCAATTTTGTACTTCATAAGTTTATCTTTGAAAGGTTCTTGTCACTTGTTATAATTCAATATTGAACCTCTTAATAACTAGTACACTTTGTACCCGCTTTTGCATTTCTTGCGTTGTTGTGCAATACTTAAACTACAAATTTGCTTAATATTGTATACCTATTAACCCTCATCAGTATCTCAAAGTTGTAAATTTTTAACGTGTTTTTATCTCAATATGTTGCTTTTTAATTTGCAACTTTTTGTAAAAACTATTATTGTTTCTTTAATAATCTTAATGTAAACTTTGTACGATAGAGCACAATTTTTCTCTTCTTTAAACCGGGGTGAGCTGTAGTATTGCTAATTGGATAATTGCCGCCGCAATTATCGATACTACAGAGAGTATAATTATTTAACGGTCGACTTTGTGAACACTTTAGGCTTAGTCTAAACTGACGGAATATTAAAAGAGAGCTATGCTGCGTAAATTGCGTTGAGTGAATGAATACATTATTCATAGCCAAATACTGCTGTGTTTTATTTAATACACTATGGAGCAGGCCATTCACTGCCGCTATTAATACGCGTACTAAGTGAAGGATACTGAAGCTATCCAGGCCGCTCTTCAGCAGCAAGCCTGAAACGAATATATGACTAAAGACGAGTAATAGTAGGCTCCACGAATGACCTAGGAATTGATTCGGAGCTAGTCATAGGTCTTGTGATTTTTTAGTCGTGTTGACTCCGTTATAAACACGCACGAGCTTAGAGCTTGCTGCTGAAGGAAATCAGACCAAACTCAACCAGCGCGAACGTAAGACGCTTGATTTTCAACCAAAAAATTTCCCTCTCTCTCTCTCTCTCTTCCTCTCACTGCTCTTAGAGCGAAATATCTACTCCTCAGCTAAGAGGGAAATATCAGCAGCGATTGTAAGTCTGCCAATTTTATAGCAAAATAGAGTTAGAATAATGTTCACATCCAGCAGTAAGATGGATTCAATTTATTGATTAAGATTAGATATCCCACCATAATTGCAAGTAAGATTTACCCCCTAATTGTGCTCTATCCTTTCTATCTATTTTCTAATTAATCTTTATATCTTATTAATTTTATTTTCTAGCAAATTACACATAGATTTGGAAATTAGCAAAGAACATTGTGAGCATATAGTGAGACTTATTCTAGCACGTAATTAAGGTCGCTACAATAGTATAGGTTTAGCTCTACTTTGGTAATTAAGAACACGCGAATAAAATACCTACCACATCAGAGTTAAAAAAATGAAATTGACAATAGCTGAAAAAGAAGTTGTGCAGTTCCATGCATTATCATGCCCAAGAACAAGACAACAGAAAATTTGAGTGACAACAAAACTGAAGCTCATTTGTTTGTAGCTGTCACTCTCACTCCTCTGTTGCATTTGTCTATTCTTTGCAGGCGTCCCATTTTACCCTATCTCACGATGACGAATCGGTAAAAACAAATAATCAAAACAAAATCAGCTGCGAAAAACATCTTGAAAACTATTCAGACCAAAAAATGAACTCCAAAGATGTTTCAAAATGGTAGCTAGAATAGTGAGAAGCTGAGAATAAGAATGCAAAAAATATGCTTACAGTAACTGTTTCTTTTTTAGATGGTTTTTAAGTTGTATATAAAAGATAGAGGTTCTCATGAAAAGACACAGTGTTGTAACTTTCATTTCCCATGAACACTTCAATGGTTCACTGCAATAACGTTAACAAAAGAAAATGAAATCAAGAGAAACAAATTTACATATATAATTCCTTTTAGAACAAGGTCCAAAAAATCCTAACTAAAAAAGAAGTGAAGGCTAGAAGGTTAAAAAGATGAAATTTGATATATACTAATTTGAAGCCGCGCCCAAAACGTTGATTTTTTATACTTCAGAGCTGGACCATATTGACAATTTTGTGAAACAAACACGCTGTAGATAGCAAACTCTGCTTTAAAGGAACTCAAATTTTACTTTATATTACACTTAAGCTTTCAAAAAATTGCAAACATTTAAGGATTGAAAATTAAAAAAACTATTTGGCGAACGCGTCCTACAAAATGACAGCTTCAACATGAATGCATGACTGAAAATTTCAATAGGTTAAAAATAGGTTATTTATGAACACAAAACAAAACACATAAATTAAGGTTTCAAAATAATTTAATTTAGGTATATTTTTTTTCATTTCATTATTTGAATGGCTGGTATCTATTTCTGAACGTGTGTGTGGAAACAGGTTAATAAGAGAGGTTTCTGTTAAAATTAATTTATCTTCACTGAGTTTTGCCATCTTCATTAACACAGGCCTTTACACAGAAACCTAAAAAGGTCAAACTATTTGTAAAGCTTTCAAATATAGACAATTGCTTACAAATCAGCAGCAATTTTATTATTTGTTCCAATTTGAGTTTAAAATTGTTCACAAAAAGAATGTTGAGAAGTGCTACTCTTCAATACTACATTAAGATTCAAGACCGTCAATATTTACTTGTTTTTCCTCTCTGTCCACAAAAATAAGGTTGTGGCTGTGAGCACATTTAGAACGTGATTTTTTATGCGTTAGCAATAAAAAACATCTGGAAGAAAAAAATTATTGAAAATAATTTCGTTCGTTTCTCTGATTCAATGATTGCAAAGAAACAATCCCAAGCAAAATGTTTTTTGGAAAAACAGCTTTAATGTAAGGCAAATCATCCGAGTATTAAAGCTAAAAGTAGAGGATACTCTAAGGCAACAAGGAGGCTCGTTAATGTGCGATCGCACATGAGGTTCCAACCCGAGCTCATTTGATTTTTGTCTCAATTGTCTCAAAATTAGATGTTGTAGTTTAAAAAATCGTTACACAACCAAACTACTAATTGAATTACATAAAGCCATGCCTGAATACAGCGCTCATGAGAGCTCCCATTGAAAAGACTACGAGAAGAAGATCAAACAACAAAAAAAGCAGAAACAAAAATTTCACGCAAAACCTCAATATCTAAATTTAGAAGCAGCTAGTAACAACGTCAAAATACATTCAAATAAAGCCATAACTACATAAATTTACCTTTTCCTACATATACAGCATATGGAAATTCTCATTAATGAGAAAATGTAAAGTCGACAAAAAGAAAAAACAATGAGGCGAAATTTAAAAATCAATCCACATTTTTTAAACCAAAAAATTTCAAAAGACTTAAAAATCATTAGCTTTCAAAGAAATAATTTTTGATAAAAATACTAAAAAATTAAAATGAAACCAATAAGGCATGCGTTTAATTAGAATAAACCATAGAAATGGATTAAAGATGCAGAAAAATTTTTAAAAAAAATTAAAAACAATTTTACAAAAACACAAATTATCTAAGCCATCAAAATCATTAGCTATTACCGGAATATTTTTATTTCAGTTTTTATTTATACTAAATCAACTAAACTTATATTGAATTATTCAAAAAGTTCTTTTGGGCCACATTTGAAATTCATTGGGATCTGTTATTACGCGAAAATGCTAAAAGAAGGGAAAAAGAAACGCAAATACACCACTCAAAAAACTTTTATCAAAAAAGCATATTGTTCAACAAACAAAACACCAGTTACGACATGATATCAGTAGACATGTTGATTTTCGAAATTCAAGGAAATTGAAGAGACCTCTCAATGATTAGAATAAGTTACAATTTGACGAAAAGAACAAAAAAACGACGAATTCGAAAAAATATTTCTACGATGAATGTATAATATGAAAAACTTTAAGACTATTCGCTATAAAGTGGCTGCTTCGGGTTATATCAATCTTTCAATCCTCACAATCTTCAATTATGAGCCTATGAGGCCAGCCAGCATTTAAAGAATAAAAAAACAGGCAAAAACAGCAAATTCAAAAAAAAACTGAGCAAGAAAAGTGTCGAGGCAAATAAAAAATAACCTTTTCAATATAAATTTTTCTATTTTCAAACATTTTTAACAGCAATTGGATTCTTCTTTTCTTAGGAATGTGACTTCAACAAAATTTGAACAAATACTTTAAAACCACGAAAAGTTTGAGAAAACCCGTAGTTTCAACGCCATTGATATCAACAGCTTTCAATGCAAGCCAATAAACACGCTAAGTCTGTTTCGATGGAACAACAAGGATGTTTTGTCAAGCATAGGTAAACAAAAAGACATCACAATAAGTCTTATGGCTATGAAAACAACAAGAAATACAGGCAAAAACCAAAAATTCTGAAAACAGTTTCTATTTTTCATTGAACGTTTTTTCTGAGACAATGGGAACGCCATCAACATTAGGATAACATGATAAGATTTCAAAAGAAACCATTAAAACGAAATGTCCAAAAAAATTGAAATCTTGTGGCATTGAAGCCATATAATCAATAGTTAGAATATAAAACCACTACTGAGAATAATTTTGGTTGCAATAGGAAGGAATAGGGTACTGTCATTACTCAGACTGACGTAAAGTTCACGAAGATATGTTTAGGACTGGTTAACATTGAAAAAACTCGAATATTCCTTATCAAAGTCCTAACGGTTATTAGCTGTCCACTTAAACCACTAGATAGGTTCGTTTAATGCTGATTACGAAACCTACTGCACTTTTACTCAACAAGTTTAAGCCAAAACAAAACCAAAAATTTTGTAAAAACTAAAACAGAAAATCAAATTTTCATTTAAAATTACGAAAATTGAGAGTCGAATCAGAAAAAGATGAGCGGAAAAAAATTATCAGTAAAAATGTGCGAGAAAAAATTCTCGCAGCCAATTAGACCAAAAGCTTGTCTCTGAAGAGCAGGTAATTTCGGCAAAAGAAAAAATAATGAGGCGAAACTCAAAAATCAATCCACATTTTTTAAACCAAAAAACTTCAAAAGTCTTAAAAATCATTAGTTTTCAAAGAAATAATTTTTGATAAATATACTAAAAAATTAATACGAAACCAATAAGGCATGCGTTTGGTTAGAATAAGCCATAGAAATGGATTAAAGATGCAGAAATTTTTTTTTAAAATTACAAACAATTTGCAAAAACACAAATTATTTAAGCCATCAAAATCATTAGCTATTATCGGAATATTATGTATTTTTATTTCAGTTTTTATTTATACTAATTCAACTAAACTTATATTGAATTATTCAAAAAAATCATTTGAGCCACATTTGAAATTCTTTGGCATCTGTTATTACGCGAATGTGCTAAAAGAAGGGAAAAAGAAACACAAATGCACCACTCAAAAAACTTTGGTCAAAAAGGCATTTTGTTCAACAAACAAAACACCAGTTACGAGATGACATCAGTAGACATGTTGATTTTTGAAATTCAAGGAATTTGATGAGACCTTCAATGATTAGAATAAGTTACAATTTGACGAAAAGAACAAAAAAACGACGAATTCGAAAAAATATTTCTACGATGAATGTATAATATGAAAAACTTTAAGACTATTCGCTATAAAGTGGCTGCTTCGGGTTATATCAATCTTTCAATCCTCACAATCTTCAATTATGAGCCTATGAGGCCAGCCAGCATTTAAAGAATAAAAAAACAGGCAAAAACAGCAAATTCAAAAAAAAACTGAGCAAGAAAAGTGTCGAGGCAAATAAAAAATAACCTTTACAGAAGAAACTTTTCTATTTTCAAACATTTTTAACAGCAATTGGATTCTTCTTTTCTTAAGAATGTGACATCAAAAAATTTGAACAAATACTTTAAAACCACGAAAAGTTTGAGAAAACCCGTAGTTTCAACACCATTGATATCAACAGCTTTCAATGCAAGCCAATAAACACGCTAAAGTATGTCTCGATGGAACAACAAGGATGTTAGTCAAGCATAGGTAAACAAAAAGACATCACAATAAGTCTCATGATTATGAAAACAGCAACAAAAACAGGCAAAAACCAAAAATTCTGAAAACAGTATCTATGTTACAATGTACAATTTTTCTAAACCAATGGGAGCGCCATCAACATTAGGATAACATGATAAGATTTCAAAAGAAACCATTAAAACGAAATGTTCAAAAAAAATTTGAAATCTTGTGGCATTGAAGCCATATAATCAATAGTTAGAATATAAAACCACTACTAAGAATAATTTTGGTTGCAATAGGAAGGAATAGGGTCCTGTCATTACTCAGACTGACGTAAAGTTCACGAAGATATGTTTAGGATTGCTTAACATTAAAAAAATTCGAACATTCTTTTTCAAAGTCCTAACAGCCATTAGCTGTCCACATAAACCACTAGATAGGTTCACTTAATGCTCATTACAAAACCTATTGCACTTTTACTCAACATGTTTATGCCAAAAAACCCAAAAATTTTGTAAAAACTCAAACAGAAAATCAAAATTTCATTTAAAATTACGAAAACTGAGATTCGAATCCAAAAACCCTGTGCGGATAAAAAAAAGAAATTTCAGTAGAAATCTGCGAGAGGAAAGTCTCGCAGCCAATTTGACCATAAGTTTTTCTCTGAAAACTTTATTTTTGATCCTTTGAACTTCTTCTCTAAGCCAATGGGAACTGTCAAAATTAGGATAATGTGATAATGTTGCAAAAGGAACCAAAATTACAAAAAAACTCCAAATTAAAAAAAAATTATAAAACCTCTTTAATCGAAGACATAAAACCAATAGTTAGAAGACAAAACTCCTAATTAGGTAAAATTGGGTTGAAGTAGAATTGAAGCGGGGTCTGCAATTACGGAGTCTGACTTACAGTTCATGACAGTAAGTTAAAGATTGATTAATGTTCAAAAAAAATTCAAACAAATTTTTTTCAAGTCTCAACAGCCATTAAATTCAATAGCTTTCAACGGCAGTCAATAAATACGCTCAGCTATGCCTCGATGTGTGTAAAGGGATGTTTGTTATTCATAAGTAATTAAAAAGACATCACAATAAATCTTATGACTATGAAAACAGCAACAAATGCAGGCAAAACCCAAAAGTTCTGTAGAAAAATACGATAAGAAAGTGTCGCAGCCATTTAAAACATAAATTTGTCTCTGAAATTTTTATCTATGATCCATTGAACGTTTTTTCTAAGCCCATGGGAGTCATAAAAATTACGAAAACATGATAAGATTCCAAAATGAACCAAAAAAAACAAAATGTTCAAAAATGGAAAAAAATGAAATCTTGTTCATTGAAGTCAAATAACCAATAGTTAGAAGATAAAATCGCCAACTAGATAAATTTTAGTTGAAGTGGAAAAGAAAGTGGTTCGGTCATTACTGAGACTCAGTAACAGTTCGCAAAACTAAGCTTAAAATTGATTTATAATAAAAAAAAACTTCAAAAAAAGGTTTTAAAGTTCCTAACAGTCTTTAAATTCAATAGCTTTCAACGGAAGCCATTAAACACTGTAAATTATACGTCGACGTGACAGCAATGATGTTTGTCTTTCATAAGTCATCAATATGACATTACAACATGTCATTGACTACGAAAACAACAACAAATAGTGGCAACAAGTCCAAAAATTCAGTAGAAAAGAGCAAGAAGAAAGTGTCGAAGCCATTTAAATCACATGCCCTTCTCTGAAAAAATTTTCTACGATCCATTGAACGTCTTCTCTAAGCCAATGGGAACTGTCAATATTAGGAAAAGGTGAAAACATGTCAAAAAAATCCAAAATTACAAAAACCTAATCCAAGAAAATAAAAAAATTTAAAAACTCGTGCATCGAAATAAAAAAACCAATAGTTAAAACATTAAACCGCTAACTAGACAAAATTATGTTGATAGAAAGGAAAGGAGTTCTGTCATTCCTGTGATTGACTTACAGTTCACCAAAATAAAATTTTCAAATAAATGTTTTTAAAGTCTTAACAGTCATTAAAATCACTAGCTTTCAACGAAAGTCAATAATTACGCTCAATTATGTCTCGATGTGAGTAAAAAGATGTTTGTCATGCCTAAGTAATTATCATGACATCACAATGAGTCTCAAGACTATGAAAACAACAACAAATACAGGCAAAAACCAAAAATTCTGAAAACTTTTCTTTGAACGTCTCTTCTGAACCAATGGGAGCGCCATCAACATTAGGATAACATGATAAGATTTCAAAAGGAACCAATAATACGAAATGTCCAAAAATTTTTAAAAAATTAATTCTTATGGCATTGAAGTCATTTAACTAATAGTTAGAAGATAAAACCGCTAACGAGATTATTTTTAGTTGCAATAGGAAGGAATAGGGTCCTGTCATTACTCAGACTGACTTAAAATTCGCAAAAATATGTTTAGGATTGGTTAAAATTAAAAAAATTCGAATATTCCTTTTCAAAGTTCTAACAGCCATTAGCTGTCCACTTAAACCACTAGATAGGTTCACCTAATGCTCATTACGAAAACTATTGCACTTTTACTCAAGGAGTTTAAGCCATAAATTCCAAACATTTTGTAAAACCTCAAACAAAAAATCTAAACTTCATTTAAAATTACGACTCCAAAAAACATGAGCGATTCCTTGAAAACAAATTTTTTGTTCATTGGGCTGCATTTGATTGTAAATGAGGTTTGACCTTAACGCAACCTCGGTATGAAAAACGACTGGTCTTTAGAAACACAAAAATTATTTATATCTAATGTAATTTTGAATTAAATTTCTAAAGACAAAAATGTTAATTCGAACGAACAATACGGTAAAAGTGAACAAAAGTGAACCAAATATCCCGTGTTCACATGAAACTTCATACCTCGATAACTCCTCGAAAAAAAAACGAAATTAAAAAATCTTTTTAATTTTGAATTCTACGCTGGATGAGCTTTTAAATGATACCACTCACATTTCTCTACGATCTATGTACCGATCGGCCAAAAATATCTGAACAAAAAAATAAAACCCATTTGAGTATATAGTTCCTCGCCCACAAGGGGTCGGAACAAAAGTTCTGAAAACAGAAATTTTAAAGAAAAGGCTAAAAATCTCTGTTAAATTTTGAACTCAATAAGTTTTTGGTTCAATGAGCCAGATTTTGTTAATTACTGCAAAAAATTGTTGCAAAAGTGAAATTGATTCAATTCTTCACAAGCTGTCCACTTTGAACCTTGATGAACTTTCAAATTTTCAAAGTTTGATAACACCTCACAAACATCGGATTCAAACAATACTCGAAAGCGTAAAGAGGAGGTCAATTTTAAAAAAAGTTTGTTACTTATGTCTGATATTAGTCTAAATTCTGAAGTTCCCAATAATTCCTGAAAATTACCTAAAAACTGAAACCTCTTCAACTCATTACGAAAGACGAAGTTCGATTCAACTCAACTTATATAATCTCTGCCTTTTTGGTTTCTTAAAGATATCAATTCAGAGAAACAATAAGTAGAACCCATTTGTGCATATAGTTTCTCCCCCGTTGTCTGGGGTAGGACAACATTCTTCGTCAAAATTTTAGAGTACAAGCTGTTTTTACTAGATTTTATTGTGGCCAATAAAGTTAATATTAGTTGATCTTCTGTAAATCTGTGACGCAGACCAAATTTACTCAAACTTACCGTTTCCAATTAACAAGGCACCAAACTAATGATAAACGCAATTAAATAAAACAGGATACCTAACTAATAACTATGTGTAAAAATAAATGTCTGCTGCGCAAAAATTAGTTTTGAAAAAGTGAATTTTTTGGATTTTAATTAGCAATTTTCGACCAAATTCTACTGTTGACGAACAGCTACGACTGATTCCTCCTGTGCTTCGAAGAAACTCTGGTAACCAATTCACAAGTTAGCAAGCTAAGTAATTAAAAAATTAGAAACAAAATATATATATTTTTAGTTTTATCTAAGATGACCGATGACCCACAAATAAGTATCCAGAGTGCGCACAGGATGTAATATTTTAAAATTGTAACTTGATAAAGAAACTCAATTTGTGTGAGAAATATTTGTCTTTGATTTGAAGCGATATGAAGTTAAAGTAAAAAGGAAAAAGATGAGGGGAAGAGAGGGAGTGGGGGGGGGGGGGTTGAGATGGAAGAAATATATTAAAAATCAATAAATGGACAGAAAATATGGGCAAATGCCAATATACACTTATCTATCAAAACACAATAACATTGCCGGCCTCAACCTTACCATTCTAGCATCTCTCGACTACTCGACTGCTCAACTGAACTTACTGCTTATTGCTATATCTATTTTTTTTCTCTCTCTCTCTCTCTCTTTCTCAATTTCTTTTTCTCAACATTTCTCGCTGCTCCTCACTTGGCCTGCTTTTTGATCACACTTGAAAACAGGAAGAGACAAATAGCAAAATGAACAGTTAAAAGAAAACGAAACAGCTCATTAGATCATACTTGCTCATTTCCAGTGTAAAGAGATTATAAAGAGAAAAAAAATTCGACGGGCAAAACTTCTGCGCGTTTCTGTGAATTCCGATTGAGAAATAAACATATTTTTGCAGGTGATTTTCCTATTCATTATTTAGAGTGCAGCAATATTTGTAAACAAAAATACAGCCAGAAATAATAAATACCTATAATAGATGACATAACTCTATAGTTACATCACAGAACAATCCCCCCGCTAAGCAACGATGGGGGAGGAGACTATGAGAGGAAAATAGAGCTGAATTCTAGAATCCATTTCCGACTACAGCAGACATTCCTGTATCTAAGTCACTAATCTTAATATTGAGTTTCTAGATGAGTTCATTCATACTCCCTTTTCGCAATAAAGTTGTCGGCCAAGTTTTACCCATTAGCTCCAGAGCGGAAAAACAATAGCGCAATAGCGACTAGAGCGTTTGCAGCTAATTAAGTTCTACAACTACATGTTAAAATGCAATTCATGGTTCGAGAGAGCAAACAAGTTGAGCTTGCGATCCCCAAATTTCGTCTAACAATTTTTTAGGCTGAGGTTCCACAGCCCAACAAAGTCTGATCGAATCATCTCGGGGTTGCATACGGGGGGAGTGTTATACTGTTACTCAAAATACTGTTGCACAAAAGTCATGACTAGGGTCGCGCAATTTTAGCAGAATGACTGCTGACTGAAATTAAACTCTTCGCTACAATGCAAGTTTTTTGTTATAAATTTTTGTAGGAAAGATGGAAACAAACGTGAGGCAGTTTTTGAAGACATGAGTGTCCGACGAGGAAGTTGTTTATTGAAATTGTTGAAAAATTGTTTTAGGGCTTTTAATTGACATTAATGACAACTGGCCTTTTGTTTTGCACAGTTTGTAAAATGCTGCAATTAATATATGAGTACACGTTTAGACAAGTAAACTCATGTGCTTTTTTCTTGAAATATTCTGGGAAACTTAAATAAGTAAAACGTAAAATGTAAACGTCCGTTAAATTTCACAAACTTTCCTCTGAATTTTGGCTGCAGTTGTTTTTATTTCCTTTCAAAAATAACGTGTTGCAAATATTTATTCTGTTTATTTTTTCCGGATAGTTTTTTTATTGACTTTAGGTTGATATTTCTCCGGCCACCAGCAGATTCAAGCCGGCTAAGAACAAGCTTCCGATACGAGTTCTCTCATTTGTTGCTAAATAGAGCACATATGCAGGGTGGATCTAGACCTCCAATTTCAATGAGAATAGTGTATTAATGGTAATACTCTTTCAACGGATAAGATGACCCCACATTTAATCAAAAAAACTATACAGAATAAAACAAACTAGCTCCAAATAAATGCAACACCTCACTTTTGACAGGCAATAAAAACAACAGCAAAAATTCTACCGAAAGTTTGTGAAATCTAGCAAACTTTTTACATTTTATATATACATATATATATATATATATATATATATATATATATATATATATATAATTCTTTATACATTTATATATATATATATATATATATATATATATATATATTTAAATTGCATTATAGGCAAACCAATTAGGCAAAATAAGGACTCAGTTGTCAAATCTTCGTTTGATCGACAATTTCAAAAAAGTTATTAAGCAGTGCAATTTTTTGAGTACTAAAGAATAACTCACAACCTTTTTTTAAATCATAGTGATCAAGGCCAGGTGAAAAGTATTGGTTGAAATAAGAATCGGATAAAAGAGAAAATATAAGGGAAAACTTAGTTTTTGTCGCAATGTCTCAAAAGCTAAAATTTGAAGGTTTCTGTGATTATTAAGCCATAGCAAGCACTCACCTTTTAAAAAAAATGATATCAACGTCTACACCATTTGATCTGCTAGTTTATTTCTCTACTGAAGACAAATTGATATCATTGCAAATTAATCAGATTTATTCGATACGTTTCAATTCGCAAATTAAAAGCATTTTGCTAACGATTTTTTCCTAATCAGTCATCAGCGAAATACTTTTTATCACAATGTTAAAAACAGAGTATGCGTAAAGCATGACGAAATTTGTCAGAAAATTTGTTTGTCTCCCAAAAAAGTATAATAATTCTTCAATCATTTTTTCCACCTCAAGCAGAGATGATGCAGTAACTCTTATGTTACTATTTATGTAACAACTTCCACCAAAATTCGTTTTTAAGCAGATGAAGATTGTTCACATTAAGAATAAGTAGTTTTTGACAGATCATTTTAAGAAAAAACTTCAAGAATTTGCACCTTTACGGAATATTTGTTCCGATCCCACTTGTGGGGGGGGGGGAACTTTATACTCAAATGGATTTTTTTTGTTCAGTCAATTTTGGCCGACCGATATATTCATCGTAGAGAAATGTGAGTGGTATCATTAAAAAGCTCGTCCAGCGTAGAATTCAAGATTAAAAAGGTTTTCTTTGCATATTTATATTTCGAGGAGTTATCGAGGTTCAAAGTTTTGTGTGAACATGTGACATTTGTTCACTTTTAGCATAATTTTGTTCAATTTAGCGTAATTTTTGTTCAAATTAAGGCTTTTCTATAAAATTTATTTTTACAAAAGTACATTTCATGCTACAAAAAAAAACAATTTTGTTTTACCAGTAGATCAATAAAAAGGCTAGATCTGGTCTCGTGAGGAAGTTTACAATAAAAAAAACTCAAATTCAATTTGAGAGCTGTTTTTTGAGAAAATTTTTCCTATTTATTATTGTTTTTTAGTCACTTAGAGACTTCTCATTTTCATACCGAGGTTCCATTAATGGCAAACTTTATTTACAGTCAAATGATACCCAATGAAAGAAAAGTCGTTTTTAAGTCATCGCTCATGTCTTTTTTGTCTTTGACTCGGTTTTATTCGACTAACTATCGGTTTTATGACTTCGATAACACGAGTTTTCGTAATTTCAAAAAAAAATATTTGTGTTTTTTTGTTATTTTGTTTCCTTTTGAAATCTTATCTCATTATCTTCGTATTAGCAATTCCAATTGGCTTAAAATAGACGTCCAAGGGATCTTAGATAAAGTCTTCGGAGACAAGATTATCGTTTAAATGGCTTCGACACTTTGTTCTCAAATTTCTGCTGCATTTTTTTGGTTTTTGCTTGTGTTTGTGTTTGTTTTCAAAATCACAGGACTTATTGCGGTGTCTTATTGATAACATGTTAATGAAAAACATCCATGTCTTCCCATCAAGGCCTATGGTAGGATATTTTTCCACTTCCGTTGAGAGCTCATTAGTTTAATGGCTAGTAAGACTTTAAAAGTAATTTTTAAGAATTATTTTGGACATTATCCAATCTTATAATAATTTTCTCGAACTGTAAGTCAGCCTCAGTAATGACAGTACCTTCCTATTTTCTATTGCAACTGAAATGAATCTGGCTAGTGGTTTTATCTTCTAACAATTGAATTTATGACTTGGCTGCCACCAGTTTTCATAAATTTTTTGTAATTTTTGGAATTTTTTTTTAAATTTTGGTTCACTTAGAAATTTTATCACATTATTCTAAAATTGATAGTTCTCAGTGGCTTAGAAAAGGCGTTCAATGGGTCATAGAAAAATTTGTGGTTTAAATGGCTCTTCATTTTCTTGCACTTTTCTGCTGAATTTTTGGTTTTTGCTTGCTTTTGTTGTTGTTTTCATTATGATAAGACCTATTTTGATGTCCTACTGATAACATAAGAATAACAAACTTCCTTGTCTCCATTTTTAGGCATACTTTTTTGTATTTATTGACTTCAGTTGTGAGCTTTTGAATTTAATGATTAATAAAACATTTAAAAAGTCTTTTTTCGACACTAACAATTATGAAAACTTTTTTCATGAACTGTAAGTCAGTCTCAGTAATGACAGGACCCCATTCTTTTTAATTGCAATTAAAACAGACTGGTAAGTGGTTTATCGGCCAACGAATGGTTTTACGACTTCGATGCGTTGAGTTTTCATAATTTCAAATAAAATTTCGGATTTTCTTTTGTAATTTTGGTTCCTTTTGAAATCTTATCTCGTTATCCCAATATTGATAGTTCCCATTGGCTTATAGAAGAAGACCCAATATTGATAGTTCCCATTGGCTTTTAGAAGAATTATTTCTTGCACTTTTCTACTGAATTTTTTGTTTTTGCATGTATTTATGTATTTGTTTTTGTTTTCATAATCATAAGAGTTATTGTGATGTTCCTTTGATAACTTATGATTGACAAACATCCTTGCCTTCTCATTGATGCATAACTTAGCTTATTTTTCATCTTCCGTTGAAAGCTATTGAATTTAACGTCGTTGATATAACGGGGTGTTCTAAAAAAATTTCGTGGGTTTCCTTTTATGTTTCTTCATACTTGTTGATTTTTTGAAGTCAAACTGTTAAAAAAAGAAGATCCCCATTATTGCTAAAAAATTTTAATGAGAGTAGAAACTTTAACTTTTTATTGGCTTCGACGCTTTTCTCGCTCATTTTTTTTTTGAGTTTGTTATTTTTGCCACTTAATTCTTCTTGTAGTCGTAAAAAGCTGACTGGTCTCAGGCTTCTAACTGAGGATTGAATGAATGATGTTGCTCATTGTACTCAATTTTCAGCCAACCGCATTAAAGTTTACGATATTGTTCGTTCTCAAAGGTTTTTTATGCTTTTCAGTTTTTGTTCTTTTCGTCAGCTTGTAATTTAATCTCATCCTTGAGAGGTTCCATCCCATTTCTTGTAATTCAAAAAGTATTTTTTCATTGATTTCATGTCGTAACTCATGCTTTATTTGCTGAACAATATGAATTTTCATAAAATTTTGTGAGTGGTCAATATCTGTGTTTCTTTTTCTCTTCTTTTACCACATTCGCTGAAAAAATTTTATTTTTGCTTATTTCGGTGCTTGTTTTTTTCTCGTAGTCTTTTTAATGGCAGATCTTTTGCGCTTTAATGAGACATGGTATTTTGCAATTCAATTAATAGTTCGATTTTTTAAAACTCAAACATCAATTTTTTATTATCTCATAATTTGATTGACAATTAAGTCGAAAATGTAGATGATGACGGGTCGGAACATCATGTGCCAACGCACATTAACGAGCATCCTTGCTTTGTTTTATGTTGCCATTGGAAAAAATGGTTATGTTTCGCTTGTTAGAGTTATTTGCAGTTTAACGATGAAAAACATTTTTAGTAAACCACGAATGAGCTTTGGGAGACAACTTGGCGCCTAAAAAATAATAAAAAACGACAAAATTTCAAATTTTAAGAAAAAATTCGAATTTTTTCTCAAATTTTTTGAGATTTTGTTGGCGTTATAATTTCATATAAATTTTTAAAAAATCAAAACTTTTTATTTGTGCAAAACCGCTGTGAACTGAGGACAATGCTAATATAAGTCATATTTATTTTAAAGCTCAAAAAAGCATGAAGATCTGCACAATTTGGTCTCAAAAAATTACCCATTGAACCTCAATATAAATTTCCCTTCAAATTCAATACCCTGTCGTCATTTTGCGCCTTATAAATATAAGTATAAAAATAAAAGTTCACTTTTACACGTCGCCTGTAACTTTCATGTAGTAATATAGAATAAACAAAGCGCACACGCAAGGCAAAAGCCGTGTGGCTAAACTGTACAGCGCACAGGCCGACGAAAAAAAAACCACACTATAACATTAGTGCTCAAAATGGCAGAACCAGAGGTAACGCACAAAAGAACATGTCAAGGCATCGAGATTTTCTGGGAAAGCTAACACGTGACCCTTCTCTAAAGTGGAAAAAAGCCGTTTCAACTAAAATTGGCTCCCCTTGCAATCTTGGTCAACAAGAAGACACAATAAGTTGTAAGATTCTCATTGCCAACATTCAAGATTTTGAAAAGCAAAAAGAAATTCCCAAGGAAATGGGTCCGCCAGGTCAACACCTGAATTCAGCAACAAATGTGGAACCTGGAGCATGCAATCAAATGCAAATTACAAGCAGCCATCTCGCACCTCATTAAAAGTTTTATCTAGAACAGGCTTCTTTCGCAAAACCTAAACAAGACAAAAAATCAACAACACTCAAATACGCAATTTAAATCAAAATCGTCAAAAATGTGGTCTCGTAACAATGGAACACTCGCACCTCAGGAGGCTCTGCAGACACTAATCGATTCAGCGACTGAACTGTCAATGCTAACGTTGCTGATACAGTCCTAGCGGCGACTGCACGTACAACAGTTCTGACAACAACATGATTGCATCAACAAGTATTGAAAACTCTAGATGCAAAAATGAAAAAGGAAACACTAAATTCCAATTGACAACATTAAAGTTAGTCTGCTCAATGATGCGGGGAAAAGTTTGAAGTATCTGCAATCAATCATTGGCACAACAAGTGGTACATGGCTCGCAACTATCGCGATTAATATCATCAACACTTAATTGAGTTTTGTGAAAGAATCAATAGAAACATGTAATGATGCAAGCAAACATTGCAAGCAAGGGTTGGCGCATTAGAGACGCACTTGTCAATTTCTTCGGATGGTCTCAACTCCTCATAGGTCATGACCTCTTCGACGAACTCTGTGACGCTGTTATAAAAACTGCTCAACATACGAACAATAACACTGTCAGCAAGATAAACCCACAGTGCGCATTCAAGATTCGCAACGCATTCCAAAACAACTATCCCAAATGGGTCCCTCAAAAAACCATATTGTACGTTATAAATTTTATCGCAAAATCTAACCTAAACACCAAAAAGGTAGATGGATTCATATGAAACTACAAGATTTTTAACAATGGCACCGACTAAAATTTCATATCAACTATTTTGAATGCAGTACAGTAAATAGAAATCAATCAACGAAATAAGCTTTAGATTCTAAATTCCTTAGTAAAACAACACAAAAACTTAAATGAAATGCCAAATAATTATACATTATTTGAATCAAAATCATAACAAAATTAGTGAACTCAAAATCCAACACGAAATCAGGTTTAATTGTCGAATATTGACCTCACAAATTCGCTTAAACAATTAAAACTCCACCCTGATAATACCAACCACTGTAAATTTATTATGGCAATGGTAATATGACAAGCACAAACCGTTTTGAAACAGGTTTTCATTGACTCACAGAAGTTCAAAAAGCAAAAAACAACACTCTCATTTCATTTTAAAAACATTTTGTATCCAAGATGTCATAAAAACTGTAACTACGGGAACTGAGATGATCATTGTATATTTGTTCTGGGATGTCTTCAAAAATTTGAGTTAGGCAACTTATCTATAAAGTTACCAAAATGCGCATTTGCACAGTCAGAAATTTAATGGCTTGGAAACTAAATATCACAAACTGTTAACCCGCTAATCGAGGCAACATATAAGCAATACACACATTTAAACTAAGCACTCTTAAAAACACAATATTTCATGCAATAGGTATACATACCATCCAATTAAATTCACTCCACATTTGGCAAACTCTGTCATCCATTCCGCCCATTACAAAAAGGAAGTTAGAAAAATGAAACTTACAGATCCGGTCAGGATATCCACTAAAACCTCTATATTGCATACCATTTGCATCTATTCTGTTAACTGCACGAGAAATATTATAGAGTAAATGAACCTTATTTACCTAGGCTTGCTGGTGGCTTGGATATTCTAAAAATACCTAAACCGAAAAATAATTTTCGTTTTTTGTTGGTCACACAGCATTAATACCTATTTTCAAGGAACATAGCTATTATAAATTGTGTAGCAGAAGATTTTTTAGATAGTTAGATGGTCTTGTATTAATTCAATTCAAAATTGAACACTTGTCAGGTGCAAAAAATGAATTTTGTCGACAACACATCACGCAATCCACGTCAAACCTCTAAACCTATATCTGCACTTAAAGATGAGTTTTGGGCTTTCACTCTCTTGGTCATCCAAAGCATTCAAAATACTACATAATTAGATTCCTATTAAAAGTAACTCATTTTGTCAAGCTCAGGTACTTGCTCAGAGAAACAAAGATAAAAGTAAAACAATTTTTGGTGAAGTTAACATAATCACTGAGCACGCCTCGCGAAGACGCAGCTCTGAAAACTTTAATAGAATCCTGCAAAAAAACACCATTATAATCACTCTGCCATATGCAATAATATTCCACTTGTGCATTCCTTGCCAAAAAGGCATGAAAGCTGTTTGCGTCTCCCGACCTGCAAACATTTTTGGGGCACAATTACGTTGACAAATCGCGCCCCAAAAACTGATTACCAAAATAAAGAAGGTTCGCACATCAAAAATCAGCTTTCACGAATAACTCATTTGCACGTTTAACCAACAATAAAAACTGCTTTTAGACCAAAACAACTGTGAAATTCAGTTGCTTCTAAGCCCTCCAATTTCGCAAAAAATTTTGCTATCGACGCTTTCAAACTTAATAACAAAAAAGGAAGTCATCCTCGAAAAATAAATCATGGTTCTAAACTACGAGCTCTAATAGAGCGTCAACACCAATCTTTTCATAGAATACAAACCCAAACACTCATTGCAGGTAACCAAATTCGTCAATTTGCGAACCTTTCTCACAGAAGTATTCAGGTGCACTAATTGACAAACTAGCAGATAAAATCTTCTACACGACAATAATTGCCTACAATACAAAACTGAAGCAGGAACGCCACTGTAGTCTCAGAAAAGATGAAACTGGACTTAAGAAATGAATTCCTTTTCTACATTCCTAAACTCTCGGTCCGAACTGATGTGCATTAACGAGACTATGGCCTTAATAAAGGTCCACAAACCGACACAATAATAGGAGAACCACATGGCAACCAGGAGATGGGGCATGATTTACATGGCGCAACGCTGGTATTGACCGGCCGAATATAAATGCCACAGTTTTTCTACGGTTAACTGAATGTAATTTATAGACCTCGATTGGCAGGAATCGAGAACCAATATACCCACTGAACAACTTCGACCCCGTAAACCATGCATATTACCAATTCAACAAAAACAATGAGATTTTGCAGGACCGATTTTCAAAGGAAAAGTCGTTTAAAAAAACCTTTATGCAGATATAATCTCCAAAATATTGATACTGAAATGTTTGAACATTCAAGGGGCCCAAATGTATTATTTTTTAAAAGTATTTCAATACAAATACACGGTGCTCCAGGTTAAATCCAGCCCGTTGTCTCAAAGGGGAATAGGTGAAACAATTAGGCCAGAAAATAATTGAAGCCACCACTGGTGACCGTCGATCAAATAGAGATACAAAATCGTCCGACAAATAAGACACCACTAAAATGATTAATATAACGGCGCCTTAAATGTAAACAAAAAATGATATAACTCTGGTGCTTACAAGTACATTTCGGTATATGGAGTAGAACCTCGCTTAGCAATAAAAGAATTCAACCAACTGAAGTGATCTTAGTAAGACGAAATATTAAAACACTATTCAGCTGAAGAAACAGAGCCACCAAACTACCTTCATCAAGAAGAATACGGAGTCAGCTCAAGAAACGACTAAAAAGAGCGTAAAATGCCAAGTGTGGTGAACGATGCTCGCCAACGGGAAAGAGTTACGATCACGAAATTTAATTTTCACACAGACATGTGTCGCGTAAAGCCCTTATAAGAAAATGCCTTACAGCTAAAATGGGCCAGCGAAAAGATCCATCAAAAGGGCCCAAAGAGAACATTGATAGCTAGTATGAAGTTCTAGCAAACAAATTTGGGATATTTTCCTTTTGTTCCCCCCAGTACGTTATGCTCCCCCCAGTGACAGAGCACGTGTCCTTACATAGTAAATCATTATGTAAAAATATTGCACGTGCGTCTGGGGGTTGCAAATAATATGCACCCACTAAGCTGGGGGGGGGGGGCACAAACAGAAAAGATCCCAAATTTGTTATTATCATGGTGGAAGCACACACAATAAAAGTTTGCTACCAGGACGTCACATTGAAGAGCGATCTGGTACAAATCAGGGCACTCGCCGAAGGCGCAACAAATGGACTTCATTGACTCATTCTATGCCGAAGCCCAAAATTGCCAAAGAGAATCTACAGACACAACCATTGATTCGCATAGTAACGGATGTATTTGAATTCAGAAGGGGGAACGAAAGATTATATGCAGCAAAAGAGCCAACACGAGCTGCGCTTCATCTACTGGATCAAATAATTTCTGAACCGTGCGTGTTCACAAGCAAGTAGTACCGTCACAATTTGCAACCCAAAAAGCAGAATTAAACCAGTCGGAAAGTGTTATGACACCATTCGAACGATAGGATACGACTCTCAATGCTGCACCACCAAACAAAACTGGTAAGCTGTTATTTCCAACGTTTTTTGCTACTAAATTCTGAAGCATCGGTAAAAAGGTTCGTCCAGCAGGTGAATAACTTCTTGTCCTCCCGAAATATTAATTTTGACAGCGGAAAATGTAAAAGCAACCAGCCAATATGTGATACTGCTGCTCCAATGGAGCCAAGCCCGAAGGTATGTACATTTGGAAACAACGAAACGCTGTTTTCAACTGAGCCATGAATTTGGCCAGCCTATAAACTCAACTGCTCTCAATTTTGATAAAGATGTTGAAATTGAGGATAAAAAACTGTGGGACCTAAACAATTTCACTTAATAATAATAATAATAATAAATTGTTTTCGGAACAGACAAACAAAAAATATGTATATATTTTTACACTTTTTGTATACACACATACTGAACCGAGAGAACACCAAAAGGCAGTGTTGCCTCGTCATGTGGTGCCTAATGAAGCAGAAGATTTAGCGTATTGATTTATTTCAATAATTTGGATCGGAAAAACATGAAGAGCAAAAAAAACTCAGTAGAAACCTTCTAGCAAATCAGCACTGCCTAATATAAGATTATCACGGAACCGATTAGCAAAATCTTTACAACCTATTATAGACACTTTTGCTATTTCGTCAATGAAATGAGGTTGAAATTTTAGTATTTTTACCAATAGTTTTCTGGCTCTTGTTGAAATGATCTCACTGTTAATTGGTCCTACATAAAAAATTTTTTAGTGTTTTGCGCATAATCTGTGTGTTTTAATTTTGTTTAAATCGTTCATTCTCAAAAAGCATTTTTTTGTACTGCACTCATTTAACTCCCTTATTTTTTTAACAACTAATTTTAATAGCTTATATTAATATAACTCTTCTATGTTATAAATTTTTGCTTCAATTCTGAAGTCTTCAATTGACTCAAATTTACGTTTCCCATATATAATTCTCACTAGATGTTTGATTTTGTTATTAAGTTTCTTGATTTCACTCTTTGCAGTTGTACCATAGACTAAAACTCCATACTGTAAGATCGGTTGCACATTAGTGTTGTAACCAAAAATTATTAATTTTTGTGTATGGAATGTAGCACTCATCTTATGGAATGTAGCACAAAAAAATTTCATTTTACGAATCAAATACTGAATGCGATCTTTATAATTTAGTTTTTCTTCAATCAAGATTTCAAAATACCTCATCAGTTTTTTCTTTTAAATGCGATTTCTCTCAATTGATATTTGATTGCTTTTGTTTCTATCCTTTTTAAAAACTGAATAAAAAAAAGTTTTATCGAAGTTCAAAGTTAACTTATTTCTGTCCAACCAATCAGTTGTTTGTTTCATGCCTAAGACAGCTGACTAAGACCTGATTGATTGAGTTGAGTTGTATCAAAGCTGTGTCATCGGCGTAGAGGGTCATTGTTAATTTCGCTGTAGCTTCCGGAAGATCGTTTACATACAAGATAAACAGTAATGGTCCCAAAATTGAGCCTTGAGGTACACCTATTTTTAAATGTAAAATGAAGCTTCAGTATCTCCGCAACGTATTTTTTGTTCTCTGTTTGTTAGATAACTTTTTAGTAAGGTATTGATAGGTCCAGGGAATCCCATTCTCCACAACTTTTCTACGAGAATTGAATGATCTACTGTATCAAATGTCTTTTTTAAGTCCATTTAGATTGCATGTGTTGAAGTTGCTGGTTTGTTCGAGTTGTATCTGTTTGAGTCTACAACTGATATCAAGGCATCTATGGTGCCTAGTTGTTCGGACCCCACTTGTGGGGGGAGGAACTATATACTCAAATGGGTTTTTTTTGTTCAGTTAATTTTGGCCGATCTATATATTCATCGCAGAGAAATGTGAGTGGTATCATTAAAAAGCTGGTCCAGGGTAGATTTCAAAATTAAAATTTTTTTTGATTTTCGTTTGTTTTCGAGGAGTTATCGAGGATTGAAGTTTTGTGTGAACACGAGATATTTGTTCACTTTTAGTGTGATTTTTCTTCAAACTAAGATACTTTCTTTAAAAATAGTATTTCAAACTTAAATTGCTTGCCAAAAATGAACCAATTTTGTGTTCCTAATAGACTAAAGGCAATAAAGAAGACTAGTTCTGGTCTCAGAGGGAGCTTCAACATAAAAAAAAATCGAAATCTATTGGAGAGCTCTTTTTTGATAAAACTTTTCTACTTTTTTTGCTTTCATAAGTCACTCAGAGACAAGTCACTTTTCATGTCGACGTTCCGTAATGACAAACTTTTTTTACAGTCAAATGAAGCCCAACGAACAAAAAAATCGTTTTCAAGGAATTGCTCATATTTTCTTTAACTTCGACTCGTTTTCGTAATTTTAAATGAAATTTTGAATTTCTTTTAGATTTTTTACTAATTTTTTGGAGTCTTATGGCATGGACTCACTGACTAACAGTGCAATATGTTCCGTAGTGAGATCTAAGTGAAAATATTTAGTGCTTTGAGTGGACAGCTAATGGCTGTTAAAATTTTAAATAAAACTTTTTGAAAACTTTTTCGAACGTTAACCAATCATAAACTTATTATCGTGAACTGTAAGTCAGTCTCTGCGATGACAGCACCCTCCTCCGTCCTACTAAAACCAAAATTGATCTAGCTGCCGGCGGTTTTATCTTCTAACTTTTAGTAATATGACTTCAATGACACAATATTTCAAAAAGTTTTAAAATTTTTTTTGGATATTTCCGTATTATTGGTTACTTTTGATATTTTTTCAAATTATCCTAAAATTGAAAGCTTTCATTGGCTTCAAGAAGACATTCGATGGATCACAGATAATTTTTTCAGAGAAAAACTTATGGTTTCAAGTGGCTTCGAACCTTTTCTTCTCGCACTTCTCTACTGAATTTTTGGTTTTTGCCTGATTTTGTTGTTGTTTTCATAGTCATAAGACTTGTTGTGATGTCTTGTTGATCACCTATTCATGACAAACATACTCATACTCTTGTTAAAGCATATTTGAGCGTATTTATCGACTTCCGTTGAAATTTATTGGATTTAATAGCTGTTAAGAATTTAAAAATAATTTTTCGAAATTTTTTTTGAACATTAACCAACCTTAAAATTTTCTTTAACTGTTAGTCAGTCTCAGTATTTACAGAATCCACTTGCTTCTTACTGAAACTAAAATAAATATTCTTGGCAATTTTATCTTCTAACTATTGATTATATGACTTCAATAACAAGAATTTAAAATTTTTGAAAAAAAAATTTGGATAATTTTGTATTATTGGTTACTTTTGAACTCTTATCACATTATCCAAAAAAATACACATTATCCAAATATTACTCTAATCCTATTAGATTGGAAAAGACTTTCAGTGGATCACAGAAAAGGTTTTCAGAGAAAAGCTAATGTATTAAATGCCTTCGAAATTTTCTTCTCGCACTTTTCTACTGAATTTTGATTTCCGCTTGCTTTTGTTGTCGTTTTCATAGTCTTAAGACTTATTGTGATCTCTTAAAGATAATCTATGCATGACAAACATCTTATTCCTGCCAGCGTGTTGTTTCTGAGCGTAGGTATTGACCTCCGTTAAAAGCTTTTGAGTTTAATGGCTGTTAAGACTTTAAAAGAAGTTTCTCGAAATTTTTTTGAATATTAACCGATCCTAAACTCTTTTTCGCGAACTGTTAGTCAGTTTTAGTACTTACAGGGTCCCTTTTTTTCTAATGCAGTCAAAAAATAATCTGGTTAGCGATTTTATCTTCTACCTATGAGTTTTAAAACTTCAATGCCAAGGGTTTTCATATTTTTTTTTTCAAAACTTTCGGATACTTTTCTTATTTTGGATCTTTTCGAAATCTTATCACATTATCCTAACACTGGTTTATGGAGATGTTCAGCGGATCATATATAAAGTTTTAAGAGAAGAACTTATGATTTAAATTGCTTCGACACTTTCTTCTGGCACTTTTCTACTGATTGTTTGGTTGTTGCCTGTCTTTGTTTGTTGTTATTTGCATCTTCAGAAACTTGTTGTCAGGTCTTATTGACCAAGTATGAAAAGCCAGCAACCTTTTTGTCCCATGGAGGCATACTTTAGCGTATTAGTGGATTCCGTTGAAAGCTAGGGAAATAATTGGCGTTAATACTACGAGCTTTCTCAAAAATTTCGTGGTTCTAATGTATTTGTTCATATATGATTTTTTAAAACTATTTTGATAAAAAAGAGGGATCTCATTGCTGTTAAAAAATTAATTGAACAGTGAAAAGTTAAATGCCTTTGAGAAAAGTTAAATAGTTTTTAGAGAAAAGTTAAATGCCTTCGACACTTTTCTCGCTCAAACTTTTTCTTGAAATTGCTGACGTAAACTTTCCGTCCGCTGTATAGTTAGGAGCATTTAAATTTGAGTAGTTAAGGTTTTATGTGACTGCTTTTTGACGTTGTTTCTATGTGCTTTTAATATTAGATATTCACTTTTTGCAGTGAAATTTTTGTTTTTGGTAATTTTTTTGACTGTTTTTTTGTCTCGTAGTCTCTTTAAGGTCAGATCTCCTTGGCGCTGTAATATGGCATGGCATTATGTAAATCAATTAGTAGATAGGTTGTGTAACGATTGTTTTAAACTCAAACATCTATTGTTTTAAACTCCATTCATTTAGTTGACAATTAAGTCAAAAATGTAGATGAGCTCGGGTGGGAACTTCATGTGCGAACGCACATTAACGAGCCGCCTTGTTTTGATCGAAAACCAAATTGATTGTTGTGCAGTTGATTTGTATGTTTGAGAATACTGGTCATTCTTATGTAGATAATCTTTTCAAAGACTTTCGATATGGCAGGTAAAAATGAAATGGGTCTGTAAAATTAGCTTTAGAAACATTTCCAGACTTAAAAATTGGGACAACAACTGCCCTCTTCAAGCAGTCTGGGAAAGTTTGTGCTTTCAGTGCTTTTTTAATGAGAAAGATCAGTGTGTCTAAAATCCCGAAGAGTAAAGACTGTATTACGAAAACACTTATCTCAGAACAGTCACTTTTGTATTTTGTTATTAGGGACATTACAATTTTTTCAACCTCATCGTTAGTAACATTTGGAAGATACCTTGAACACCACACTTGCGGAATTTTGTCAGTATTCCAATTGCCATTACTATTTTCGTTCATCTTCTCTGGGACCGAAGTAAAAAACTCATTAAACTACACTTATCAGTATTGGTAGCTATTCATAATCAGCAACTAAAAAGTACGTTCTAATTAACAAGTAAATAATTTTATAGTTTTCAATTTGACAAAATTATGAACAACAGTACTGCAAGGAACCTTTTCAAGTAAACTTTAACATTTTTGTTTATTGATGAGAAATGTCACTCGCAAAACCTAAATTATTTTTAGTATATTCGCTGTTGCGGTAATTTTTCCTAGAGCTGTACTAAACTTTCTCTGAAGTCATTTATCACGCTATTCCTGTCATTGTTATATATTCATCTGTTTTGCTCCGCAGTTTCACCTAAGTGTCTAATGTCGGTTCTACCGCGTTATGAAATCTTTTCAAGTTGACACTTATAGTTTCATGTAAATTCGTTGACAACCTTAAGTGCTTCGTAAGTAGTGCCGAAACTTAGTTTAATCTCGTTGGTCATGTTCAAGTATTAAGCGAGTATTCGTGCAAGTACTCTATTTGCGAATCAGATGTATAGAAAAAAACAAAGAGAATTTGCAATGTGAAAACCAAGTCGCTATATTGTGCAACAGACACGCCGATTAAAGTTCCTAAAACCATAAGATGAGAAAAAAACAAGTTTTTTTCAATGACTTTTATTCGTTTCGAATAAAAGTTTTTGTCAACTTAGCTTAAAAAGTTTTAACGACTACTTTTCTTGCCGTATTTCAAAATCGTTACGAACAGAAACATCACTCGTTTTCTTCACCTCTAGTGAATTGCGTTCTACAGCAAGAAATTCAATTAACTTACAAGAGCGGCACTTGCTCTCGTATCCTGTTTCAGATCTAGGCCACTGATTAACAAACATGGCGGCATTAACTCCGAACCGCACTCGATGAGTGTTAGGCATTGAAAAACTTAGACTTTGAAGTAGATGACATCTGCATCTCTGTTCAAGAAATCTAGGTTCGAAAAAAAGAATATTCAGCATAAATCTTCTGAACTGAAAAACTAGAAAAATTGAATTTTTTCTTCATACAATTCAAATAAATATTTTAAAAATTTCTCTTATGCAATAAGAGACAACAAATTGCGCACTGCACATCATCAAGCTATCAATAATAGACTAGAAAACAATTGGAACTTGACAAAAAATGGTTACATTTCTCAACTGCTTCAAACCATCAAAACTGGGACATAAATGAATTATACCCGCAATATTTGTCTATTCAAATTTCAATTATAGGAGTAAATTGAACCAAAAATGCAAAAAGCTCTAATTAATATTTGGAAAGCCTTTATAAATTAGCTTGAAATTCATTTTTAGTTTAAAAGTTTGAAAACGGCCTCAATATTATTAATATATCCCATTGAGACTTTTAAATGATTTAACATCAGTTAAAACTAAAGAGAAACAGTTTGACTAAGCCTCACACGAATAAAAAATTTCGCCCGGCGAAAGAATTTGTTCCCCAATTTCTTGCTCTCTAGAAAACAGCAGTACTAACAGAAAACCGTGCTTTTTCCGCCCCCACCTTCATATTTGTTCAGCATTCCAACAGCAACTATTTATTCACGCTCTCCGAGTTGATAATAGCCGGCGGATGTCAAAATTTCTCTCTGTTTTTATATTTCGGTCGTTATCAGTTTCTCCGGTTTCTCTTGCTTTTAGCTCTCTGCTAGCTGTATAGACCTGGAAAAGGTCAGCGGACCAATGCATAAAAATTTTAGATTGTCAAAAATAGTTTACGATCGCTAGAGGTCCGGCACGCCTTTTTGTACTCGAATAGCCGTCCAAACGAATTAGGTGAAGGAAACAGCAACTTACGGTTCACTTCAACATTTTCTGACTTCTTTCGCTACTGAATTTTCTACCCAAGTTATCCGACATACAGTCAGAGTTGAATTCATGCTTTAACATTGGCTGTCACGATCTCGAAAAAAGACGGTTCGAGAATGCTTTTCTATTTTCTACGTTGATCCGCCGAAAACCATTCCCGGCTATATTAAACCCATGGTCACTGAATTGAAGTCTGATTGCTTCACCAGAACTTGTGAAAAACTTGCGGGTCATCTTACCTGAACTTGTTCCGACATCAGCGATTAGCAATGATTGGAGACTAATTACTTCAGGCAGTATGGAAATATAACAGATGGACCACTTAATAATCTGTCAAGGGCTTCGAAGTATATATGCATTGAGTTGAAATCGATTAGAGGGATTAGAGAGAGAAAGAAAGAGAGCTCAGTTGCTCAAATCAAAACTTAAGTTGGTAAGTGCAATTTGGATAGCTAATTGGCGCCTGGGACTGTGAAGTTGTTAGCTAGTTGTGTTGACCAAAAACAAACAGAGCTAACATACATGACAAAGTTATGTAGCCATAACCGGAGAACAATGGAACCCAAACACAGACCATTAATAGACCCAGATTATCTAGACGAGATCGCAAATTTGTTTCTCAATTCAACTGTCTAACTTGAGATCACAACACAGACTTACTCGCCCCTGCCATTTTAACCAACCACCACCCCCAAGATAACTCCCGCTACACATAATACCAGTCGAAATAGATACATAGATAAATAGATAGATTGATAGGGGCTGATTGATGGCGATTGCGTAATTGGCCGACTAGGAGTTTTTCGCTGATAGACGAAAATTGATAAATTTGAAATTTTTTATTATTATTATTTCAACCGACCACACACCAATTGTGATAGTTGGACAAATCAGTGATATTTCATCCAATCAGATTTTGCCCACCAATCAGAATTAAGCCCTCGGCTGAATTTCTATTTTTTTCGTGGTCGGCTAAACAACCTGTAGGCCAGTATTCGTAACACCAAGATTGATAGAATCGAGTCTTTGTACTCAGTGCTTGCTTACCAACTCAAATTGATTTACAAGCGAGAACAAATTTTGACCAAGTAGCAACTTGCTTCAGAGAATAATGATCAAACTTACAATTGGGTTTAGCCCTGTAACTTAACTCAAGGTGTGATCACTTCGCCCCAGATTACATTCACTTTCAACCATCAATTGCAACTGACATTATAGCAAATGTTACTAATTGAACTTCATTTTGATATTAAATGATGCTAATTTTAGCAGAAAAAAACAGTTCAAATGTTTGTTAATCTCAGCTGATGCGAAAGAGAAAAAGCTTCGGAACTTAAAAGCACTTCAGTTTCACTTTCATGAACCAGGTTAAGCGATCGATAATCTTGATTAATAAGACAGTAGGTATCGAGGTATAGTCTTGGCGGGATTTTCTCATTCAAATTAATTATTGTTCCAAACTTCCAAATTAACCGAGGGGTTAAAATGTGCTACCTACCAACCCTACATTTCTGTTGAGCCAATTTTCAATTGCCAAAAAATGTATTGAGCAATTCTCAATATTTGAAAAAAAATCAACGACATAAAAAATGTGGTACAATTTCAAATCTCTCAAATCCATGCAGAAATTTTTTCATGGCTTTTTTCGTAGTAATAAAGAGCCCTTTTCAAATTTTCCACTATATTGATCTTTACAGGCTTTACAGTGTATTCCACTAACGAATATCGGATTTTTCATTCAGAATGTTTACTTAACAGAAGATAAACGTTCGGTTACACATAATACGATAACATTTTATTTAGAGTTTAAAACGGTTAAAAATGATCAATTCAGCAAAATTTTTTAAACACTTGAGAAAAAAATTACGGTCAGTTGTTATGATTAGATAATTATTTTTCGTAAATTTTCAATCCCAATAATTTCATCATTTTTCAAAAACGAATTCAGTAGAACCTGCAAGATATTTTTTCTGCTTCAGACCTTTCAAGATGACAACAAAAGCGGAAGTGTTGGCTGTTAAGTCGAACGTTTCATATATCTTGACCAGTTACGACAAAAAAAATTGGCAGTCGTAGGGGTTGAAACAAATTTTGGCTAAAAATGGATACTAAAAACTAATACTCCGCATAAAATTTGAATTTTTTTACAATGGGGAGTAAAGTTATTCAGATGCCCGTATCTTCATCACCAGTTTTATAATTTTTCCAAATAACAGCGTTTAATCTTGATCGAATTTGGACGCCCGAGAATTTGGACGCTCGAGAATTTGGACGCTCGAGAATTTGGACCCAACTTTTTCTCCCAATGTCAATGAGAAAATTGTCGCCCGACTGTTACGAGTTCTTACTAAGAATGCATTAAACCATCAAGAATACTCTTTGAACTGTTTTTCAGCTCCACCAATTAGGAATCAATATTAGTAATTGATGGCCGTAAACCTTTCAATCTCTCAGCTCTAAATTTTTCGGGAATGATTATCCAGCTGTCCAAGTAACAAGTTGGCGATTGAAAAGACAAAACTAATAGACTTTGCAAAAAAAGCTGAGATAGAGTTCAAAAAGAGTTCAAAATAAAACCAAAAATCAAAAAATTGCCTGCGTCAAGTTGATATAAATTTGTCTTGTTTTAAGAAGTCCCCAAAAAGGACTATCATTTAAATTGAGGCATCCTCATTTGACCTTAAATTCCCAAATCAAGGTAATTGAAATCAGTTTGAGAATCACTTAATGACTTAAGTATCGCTCGTATGGGTGCGAAAAATCACTGCACGCACATAGCACAGTCAATAACTGACTGAAACTGTGAACAAAAATTGATTTGAAGCTAGTGTGATGTCATACGGTAAACAATCTAAACAAACGAACGCCTTGCCGTAAGAACTCCTGAAGAGAAATTACCAAAATCCATAACAAATCCGATTTGCTTAATAACTTGGAAAAGGCAATAAAAATCCCGTGGTTTTGATTTTAATCAATTCTCGTCGAGCAACTGCATAAATTAAAACACTGGTGCCTTGATTAGACTAAGAGTTTTCACAATCTTTTATCCCACTGTTAAAGACCAAATTTTATCCAAAGATCAAATTTTAATCTAAGATCAAATTGAGGAACACCTATCGAAATACAACCTCCTATCGAAAACACAGTTTGGGTTCGGAGAAATTTTTTCATAATTGATGCCCTTGTTTATCTGACAGAAACTGTAAGACAGAAACCTGATGAAAAAAAGTAGTCACTGCAGCGTTTTTAGATTTATCAAAAGCTTTTGATTCAATTGACCACTCGCTTTTACTAGAAAAACTTAAACACCTTGGTTTCTGCTCTTCGGCTATCCTTTTCATTAGGAGTTACCTCAGTAACCGACATCAACGAGTAGTGATACCAGAAGCTGAATCTGACTGGCTAGAGGTCAGCCAAGGAGTTCCACAAGGCACAGTTTTAGGACCACTCTTTTTCAACCTATATGTAAACGATATATCAAATTTCATCAACTGCAGTTTAATCCAATACGCTGACGATGCAGTTGTTTATACTTTCGGCGAAAAAATTACTGATTGCAAGCCACATTTAGAGAAATCAATTTCCTCTCTTGTTGACTGTTTTTCATACCATTCTTTAAAACTGAATTCAGAAAAAAACTGAGTTCACTGTCTTTGGCACTTCATCCGCAGCAGAGTCTATTAAAATTGACAACCATATAATAAAAGAAGCTGAGAATGTGAAATAACTCGGTGTAATTTTGGACAAAAATTAGTACCAACAACAAGTTAAACAAATTCTCAGCAAGATGGCGCAAGGAATAAAAACACTTTATGTCCTTAGAAACGTAGTACCATACCATATGCGCCAAATCCTACTGAATTCTCTTGTAATTAGTCATCTCCAGTACTCAACTGTTTTGCTTTCGTCCATTTCAAAAATCTTCTGACAACCTTAGAAAAGCAACTCAATTGAGCAGTAAAAGCCTGTTTTTTTGATCGATTTAACAACGCTTCACTTAGTATCAAACTGGATAACTATACACTGCCAACTAAACAATTGCTTGAGTACAGAACAGCACTGTATGTCATTCAACTCTTGACATTTAAGAAACCTGCTTTCCGGAGAATAACTGGACTTAGCTTGCCAACTTATAAGTTCTTGAAGAGAGGTCAAAAACATCATGACTGGACAAAAGTATCATCCGAAGAGGCATACCATTTAATAATTGTCTCCAAAAGAGCTTATAAGGTAATGAGTCAAACAGGCGGGATAAAAAGTCTTCAAAAACTACTTTTTCCAACAGGTTCAGAAGGACCCAATGGGAAACATTGTCAGCAATGTTTCTTGGAAAGCTTTTAAGTTTAACTAACGCTTCATTTTTGGGTTAGTATCCTCACATGGGAGCTCAGAATTTGTTTCTTCTACCTGGAGAAGAATATATTTTATCTGTTACTTACAATTTATGTTATATCTTTACGCTGCCGTTTGTGTTATTTTTAGTTTCCTTGACCTATTTATACTCATTTTGAAATTCAGTGTTTTTTAATATTGATTGGGGACGAAAGAGTGTTATAAAATCGTAGTCTAATTACAAAAAAGATTTCGTAGTCTTAATAGGGCGTTACCGTGTAATTTCTAGGGTAAATTTTCGAGGGGAAGATAAGTTTTCGCTAAGAAACAAGGCAATCTCAAGTCATTCAATTGATTAAAAAATGTCTGAGAAAGCTCAAAACATTTGGGAGAAAAACTGACAACCTTGACTGGTCATCATGATTGTTCATTTTTCTTCAAAAAGAGTCTTTAGAAAACAAGTCAAGGAAAATCAGACCCCGAGAACTCACTATGCAATCCAAAAGACAAAATAGGAAAGCGCACGATGCAAAGAAGCAGCTTTTATAAAACGAAAAGAAGGTTTCAGTTTTAAAACTGCAATTTATTGAACATGAGTTTCAAGAAATTGAAAAACTTAAAATGATGCTCACTTGAGGAAATCATTGTTAACACGAACTCTAACTCAACCAAAATATAAATATATCAGTAAAAAACTAAGGAGGCAACTATTGGTACTCCGAAATTTAAAAAACAACAAAGAAAAGCACCTAGAAGCTTTCAGAAATTGGTTTAAAAAAATTTCACGACACACAAAGGAGTCAAAAACAACAACCAGGAAGTAACGTACCTTTGATGAAATAAAAAAAAATGACACCTGTCATTATTTTTTTTAAATAAAACAAAAATCTAAGTAGAAAAATGAATAGATTTTCGCTTTTATCTTCAGCAGTCTCGCAATTTGAGACATTTACCATTCTAAATGAAAAGCTTAAAATTATATTTAAAGACTGAAAACTTAAACAAAAACTTTTAAGTGGAAAAAAAGATCTTTTCTGGAAAAAAATTGATCCTATGGGACATAATTCATTTACTATTAAGCATATAAAGCCATAAAAAAGTCTATTATCAATGACAAAGAAAACGCACATCCTATTGTGGTTTACTTTAGAGCTTATTAAAATAGGGCAAATGAAATCCAAAGCAAAATGTCGAGAATCTTCCGAAAGTACAGTTTTACAAAAAAAAACACGTCAGGCCAAATAACTACTAGCGAAAATGCTCTAACGTTCGAAAAATTGGCTATTTTTATCAATTTTTCGAAGTCATACAATCGAACAAGAAAATAGCTTCTATAAATAAGAGAAGAACAAAAATAGCTCCACTCAGCTATCGCAGCCTTAAAACCATATTTTTCAACAAATACCTGATCTTGATCAGTCACTTGGGCGCTTTCGGTCTTAATATTAACCACTGATCAATCACTTAGGCGCTTTCAAACGTAAATCTTTTGAGAGAAAACTTTTAATTTCAACTAAATGTGATTTATGTTGTAAAATGATGTTTGCTTTGACAATTTTTATTTCTGTGCCAAGTAGGTTCAACCAAAGGTTTGCTGAAAAATTTTCGGCCATAATTGACAAAATTTGTTAACCATTCGTGCCCATAGTGTTGTTGGTACCTCTAAACACACATAATATATTTGATCCAATTTTTGGGCTAAAATTTTCCCCAAAATTTTTTAAAATTCAGCCTTTTTTCGTCAAAATTGGCACGGAAAATCTTCTTTTCTGCACTGTATTTTTTGGCCGGATTGAAAGCCAAAAAACTGCCGAACAAATTTGCGTTAACTCCAATGAGGACTAGTTTTACCTGCTTCCTGTGAGAGTTCTCCTTTCTTTTGTGAGTTTTTTTGCTAATTTAACTCGATCATTATCCAAAATTCATCCCATTTTTGATATATTGATTTTTGTTTTATTAACCTTACCCATAAAAAAAAATAAATATGTGGTCCTTATAGACAAACAGCAAGGCTAGTTTTAGCAACAGCAAATGTATTAATTGGTCTAACCCTTAGTCTTCACAGTAAAAAATATCGTAATGTAATCAGCCGCTTTCTTTTGAAAATGTATTCGTCTTTTTGCTTTATTAAAGTTTTTTTACAGAAGAGAACAATCGAAATCAAGTCTTACTAAAGACACGATCAGTTTGCTTCCTATCGGCATTCTTTTCACATTATTGATAGGTCAAATATCATATTATTGCCGTCTAAAAAGAAATCAGAACTGAACATTTCATTTTTCAGTGCATAGATTATGGTTTTGACGGCTTTGACTTCTTGCAGTATCTAATTGCCTTTAAATTTGCTTCTATTTCTTCTTTTTGTAGTCCAAAGAAAGATTCTGGGAGGGCCGGTATCATTGTTTTGTCTTGTGACGTAAAAATTGTTTTAATTTAGGTTTATTTGGTATTTGGATTTCAAAAATAGACATCGAGTTTGGATATAAATAATGCTCGTTTTTTGTATCTTGTCTCGCAGTGTTAACAATGAAACGCTTCATTTGCCCACTAATATTGCAATGTTTACTCTATTGTGTGAATTGAGCTTGAGGCAATTTTTCATTCCTAGACACAATATATTTGAACAATTTTTTATTCTTTAAAAGTTTTCTATCTCTTCCTCAATTGGTACTCATTTGGTACTTCCTTAGAAACGTAGTACCATATCATATGCGCCAAATCCTGCTGAATTCTCTTGTAATTAGTCATCTCCAGTACTCAACTGTTTTGCTTTCGTCCACTTCAAAAATCTTCTGAAAACTTTAGAAAAGCAACTCAATTGAGCAGTAAAAGCCTGTTTTTTTGATCGATTTAACAACGCTTCACTTAGTATCAAACTGGATAACTATACACTGCCAACTAAACAATTGCTTGAGTACAGAACAGCACTGTATGTCATTCAACTCTTGACATTTAAGAAACCTGCTTTCCGGAGAATAACTGGACTTAGCTTGCCAACTTATAAGTTCTTGAAGAGAGGTCAAAAATATCATGACTGGACAAAAGTATCATCCGAAGAGGCATACCATTTAATAATTGACTCCAAAAGAGCTTATAAGGTAATGAGTCAAACAGGCGGGATAAAAAGTCTTCAAAAACTACTTTTTCCAACAGGTTCAGAAGGACCCAATGGGAAACATTGTCAGCAATGTTTCTTGGAAAGCTTTTAAGTTTAACTAACGCTTCATTTTTGGGTTAGTATCCTCACATGGGAGCTCAGAATTTGTTTCTTCTACCTGGAGAAGAATATATTTTATCTGTTACTTACAATTTATGTTATATCTTTACGCTGCCGTTTGTGTTATTTTTAGTTTCCTTGACCTATTTATACTCATTTTGAAATTCAGTGTTTTTTAATATTGATTGGGGACGAAAGAGTGTTATAAAATCGTAGTCTAATTACAAAAAAGATTTCGTAGTCTTAATAGGGCGTTACCGTGTAATTTCTAGGGTAAATTTTCGAGGGGAAGATAAGTTTTCGCTAAGAAACAAGGCAATCTCAAGTCATTCAATTGATTAAAAAATGTCTGAGAAAGCTCAAAACACTTGGGAGAAAAACTGACAACCTTGACTGGTCATCATGATTGTTCATTTTTCTTCAAAAAGAGTCTTTAGAAAACAAGTCAAGGAAAATCAGACCCCGAGAACTCACTATGCAATCCAAAAGACAAAACAGGAAAGCGCACGATGCAAAGAAGCAGCTTTTATAAAACGAAAAGAAGGTTTCAGTTTTAAAACTGCAATTTATTGAACATGAGTTTCAAGAAATTGAAAAACTTAAAATGATGCTCACTTGAGGAAATCATTGTTAACACGAACTCTAACTCAACCAAAATATAAATATATCAGTAAAAAACTAAGGAGGCAACTATTGGTACTCCGAAATTTAAAAAACAACAAAGAAAAGCACCTAGAAGCTTTCAGAAATTGGTTTAAAAAAATTTCACGACACACAAAGGAGTCAAAAACAACAACCAGGAAGTAACGTACCTTTGATGAAATAAAAAAAAATGACACCTGTCATTATTTTTTTTAAATAAAACAAAAATCTAAGTAGAAAAATGAATAGATTTTCGCTTTTATCTTCAGCAGTCTCGCAATTTGAGACATTTACCATTCTAAATGAAAAGCTTAAAATTATATTTAAAGACTGAAAACTTAAACAAAAACTTTTAAGTGGAAAAAAAGATCTTTTCTGGAAAAAAATTGATCCTATGGGACATAATTCATTTACTATTAAGCATATAAAGCCATAAAAAAGTCTATTATCAATGACAAAGAAAACGCACATCCTATTGTGGTTTACTTTAGAGCTTATTAAAATAGGGCAAATGAAATCCAAAGCAAAATGTCGAGAATCTTCCGAAAGTACAGTTTTACAAAAAAAAACACGTCAGGCCAAATAACTACTAGCGAAAATGCTCTAACGTTCGAAAAATTGGCTATTTTTATCAATTTTTCGAAGTCATACAATCGAACAAGAAAATAGCTTCTATAAATAAGAGAAGAACAAAAATAGCTCCACTCAGCTATCGCAGCCTTAAAACCATATTTTTCAACAAATACCTGATCTTGATCAGTCACTTGGGCGCTTTCGGTCTTAATATTAACCACTGATCAATCACTTAGGCGCTTTCAAACGTAAATCTTTTGAGAGAAAACTTTTAATTTCAACTAAATGTGATTTATGTTGTAAAATGATGTTTGCTTTGACAATTTTTATTTCTGTGCCAAGTAGGTTCAACCAAAGGTTTGCTGAAAAATTTTCGGCCATAATTGACAAAATTTGTTAACCATTCGTGCCCATAGTGTTGTTGGTACCTCTAAACACACATAATATATTTGATCCAATTTTTGGGCTAAAATTTTCCCCAAAATTTTTTAAAATTCAGCCTTTTTTCGTCAAAATTGGCACGGAAAATCTTCTTTTCTGCACTGTATTTTTTGGCCGGATTGAAAGCCAAAAAACTGCCGAACAAATTTGCGTTAACTCCAATGAGGACTAGTTTTACCTGCTTCCTGTGAGAGTTCTCCTTTCTTTTGTGAGTTTTTTTGCTAATTTAACTCGATCATTATCCAAAATTCATCCCATTTTTGATATATTGATTTTTGTTTTATTAACCTTACCCATAAAAAAAAATAAATATGTGGTCCTTATAGACAAACAGCAAGGCTAGTTTTAGCAACAGCAAATGTATTAATTGGTCTAACCCTTAGTCTTCACAGTAAAAAATATCGTAATGTAATCAGCCGCTTTCTTTTGAAAATGTATTCGTCTTTTTGCTTTATTAAAGTTTTTTTACAGAAGAGAACAATCGAAATCAAGTCTTACTAAAGACACGATCAGTTTGCTTCCTATCGGCATTCTTTTCACATTATTGATAGGTCAAATATCATATTATTGCCGTCTAAAAAGAAATCAGAACTGAACATTTCATTTTTCAGTGCATAGATTATGGTTTTGACGGCTTTGACTTCTTGCAGTATCTAATTGCCTTTAAATTTGCTTCTATTTCTTCTTTTTGTAGTCCAAAGAAAGATTCTGGGAGGGCCGGTATCATTGTTTTGTCTTGTGACGTAAAAATTGTTTTAATTTAGGTTTATTTGGTATTTGGATTTCAAAAATAGACATCGAGTTTGGATATAAATAATGCTCGTTTTTTGTATCTTGTCTCGCAGTGTTAACAATGAAACGCTTCATTTGCCCACTAATATTGCAATGTTTACTCTATTGTGTGAATTGAGCTTGAGGCAATTTTTCATTCCTAGACACAATATATTTGAACAATTTTTTATTCTTTAAAAGTTTTCTATCTCTTCCTCAATTGGTACTCATTTGGTACTTCCTTAGAAACGTAGTACCATATCATATGCGCCAAATCCTGCTGAATTCTCTTGTAATTAGTCATCTCCAGTACTCAACTGTTTTGCTTTCGTCCACTTCAAAAATCTTCTGAAAACTTTAGAAAAGCAACTCAATTGAGCAGTAAAAGCCTGTTTTTTTGATCGATTTAACAACGCTTCACTTAGTATCAAACTGGATAACTATACACTGCCAACTAAACAATTGCTTGAGTACAGAACAGCACTGTATGTCATTCAACTCTTGACATTTAAGAAACCTGCTTTCCGGAGAATAACTGGACTTAGCTTGCCAACTTATAAGTTCTTGAAGAGAGGTCAAAAATATCATGACTGGACAAAAGTATCATCCGAAGAGGCATACCATTTAATAATTGACTCCAAAGGAGCTTATAAGGTAATGAGTCAAACAGGCGGGATAAAAAGTCTTCAAAAACTACTTTTTCCAACAGGTTCAGAAGGACCCAATGGGAAACATTGTCAGCAATGTTTCTTGGAAAGCTTTTAAGTTTAACTAACGCTTCATTTTTGGGTTACTATCCTCACATGGGAGCTCAGAATTTGTTTCTTCTACCTGGAGAAGAATATATTTTATCTGTTACTTACAATTTATGTTATATCTTTACGCTGCCGTTTGTGTTATTTTTAGTTTCCTTGACCTATTTATACTCATTTTGAAATTCAGTGTTTTTTAATATTGATTGGGGACGAAAGAGTGTTATAAAATCGTAGTCTAATTACAAAAAAGATTTCGTAGTCTTAATAGGGCGTTACCGTGTAATTTCTAGGGTAAATTTTCGAGGGGAAGATAAGTTTTCGCTAAGAAACAAGGCAATCTCAAGTCATTCAATTGATTAAAAAATGTCTGAGAAAGCTCAAAACATTTGGGAGAAAAACTGACAACCTTGACTGGTCATCATGATTGTTCATTTTTCTTCAAAAAGAGTCTTTAGAAAACAAGTCAAGGAAAATCAGACCCCGAGAACTCACTATGCAATCCAAAAGACAAAACAGGAAAGCGCACGATGCAAAGAAGCAGCTTTTATAAAACGAAAAGAAGGTTTCAGTTTTAAAACTGCAATTTATTGAACATGAGTTTCAAGAAATTGAAAAACTTAAAATGATGCTCACTTGAGGAAATCATTGTTAACACGAACTCTAACTCAACCAAAATATAAATATATCAGTAAAAAACTAAGGAGGCAACTATTGGTACTCCGAAATTTAAAAAAACAACAAAGAAAAGCACCTAGAAGCTTTCAGAAATTGGTTTAAAAAAATTTCACGACACACAAAGGAGTCAAAAACAACAATCAAGAGAAACGTACCTTTGATGAAATAAAAGAAAAAAGAAACCTGTCATTATTTTTTTTAAATAAAACAAAAATCTAAGTAAAAATATGAATAGAATTTTGATTTTATCTTTAGCAGTCTCGCAATTCGAGACATTTACCATTCTAAATGAAAGGCTTAAAATTATATTTAAGGACTCAAAACTTACACAAAAACTTTTAAGTGGAAAAAAAGATCTTTTCTGGAAAAAAATTGATCTTATGGGACATAATTCATTTACTATTAAGCATATAAAGCCATAAAAAAGTCTATTATCAATGACAAAGAAAACGCACATCCTATTGTGGTTTACTTTAGAGCTTATTAGAATAGGGCAAATGAAATCCAAGGCAAAATGTCGAGAATCTTCCGAATGTACAGTTTTACAGAAAAGAAACACGTCAGGCCCAATAACTACTAGCGAAAATGCTCTAACGTTCGAAAAATTGGCTATTTCTATCAATTTTTCGAAGTCATACAATCGAACAAGAACATAGCTTCTATAAATAAGAGAAGAACAAAAATAGCTCCACTCAGCTATCGCAGCCTTAAAACCATATTTTTCAACAAATACCTGATCAGTCACTTGGGCGCTTTCGGTCTTAATATTAACCACTGATCAATCACTTAGGCGCTTTCAAACGTAAATCTTTTGAGAGAAAACTTTTAATTTCAACTAAATGTGATTTACGTTGTAAAATGATGTTTGCTTTGACGATTTTTATTTCTGTGCCAAGTAGGTTCAACCAAAAGTTTGCTGAAAAATTTTCGGCCATAATTGACAAAAATTGTTAACCATTCGTACCCATAGTGTTGTTGGTACCTCTAAACACACACGATATGTTTGATCCACTTTTTCGGCTGAAATTTTCCCCAAAATTTTTTAAAATTCAGCCTTTTTTCGTCAAAATTGGCACGGAAAATCTTCTTTTCTGCACTGTATTTTTTGGCCGGATTGAAAGCCAAAAAACTGCCGAACAAATTTGCGTTAACTCCAATGAGGACTAGTTTTACCTGCTTCCTGTGAGAGTTCTCCTTTCTTTTGTAGGTTTTTTTGCTAATTTAACTCGATCATTATCCAAAATTCATCCCATTTTTGATATATTGGTTTTTGTTTTATTAACCTTACCCATAATAAAAATAAATACGTGCTCCTTATAGACAAACAGCAAGGCTAGTTTTAGCAACAGCAAATGTATTAATTGGTCTAACCCTTAGTCTTCACAGTAAAAAATATCGTAATGTAATCAGCCGCTTTCTTTTGAAAATTTATTCGTCTTTTTGCTTTATTAAAGTTTTTTTTACAGAAGAGAACAATCGAAATCAAGTCTTACTAAAGACACGAGCAGTTTGCTTCCTATCGGCATTCTTTTCACATTATTGATAGGTCAAATATCATATTATTGCCGTCTAAAAAGAAATCAGAACTGAACATTTCATTTTTCAGTGCATAGATTATGGTTTTGACGGCTTTGACTTCTTGCAGTATCTAATTGCCTTTAAATTTGCTTCTATTTCTTCTTTTTGTAGTCCAAAGAAAGATTCTGGGAGGGCCGGTATCATTGTTTTGTCTTGTGACGTAAAAATTGTTTTAATTTAGGTTTATTTGGTATTTGGATTTCAAAAATAGACATCGAGTTTGGATATAAATAATGCTCGTTTTTTGTATCTTGTCTCGCAGTGTTAACAATGAAACGCTTCATTGGCCCACTAATGTTGCAATATTTACTCTACTGAGTGAATTGAGTTTGAGGCAATTTTTCATTCTTAGACAAAATATTTTTGAACAATTTTTTATTCGTTAAAAGTTTTCTATCTCTTCCTCATTTGGTAGACAATTAAGCCAAAATTGTGGATGAGAGGGTTCGGAAAATTATGTGCGAATTTACATGTCCGTGCTTTCTTGTTTTAAAATCCTCGTTTCAGAAAAATGCTTTAACAGTTTGGCAGGGTACAAATGGTTCCGATGACACCAGCTTGACCGCTTTTGTATCACCCTATTGGTGCTAACCTCCCATATTATAACTCTGGACCCGGATCAACATTATGACTTAGTTTAGACGAAGATGTCAGTTTCTACTATTGTACGAGCTCTGCAGGCACACAAACACACCATTACTATTACTATTGCTATTAATTTGACAGCATTATGTTGCCATTCACAGCGTAGTTTCCTTCAAAAACTTGATTGAAAATTTTTCAAATTTTCATCTTTATTAAGTGAATTCCAACTGACAGCACAATAAAATAGCAAAAGATTGCCTACTTGGCAGGTTCTCATTTACAATGATTAACATGGTTTACAAGTCAGATTGTCCATATTTATTCACATTCAGCCATAATTCAACCTTAGATCAACAGCGCAAAGGACTAAAACATCATAGATTTCTCAGACGAATTGCTCTCAAATGACGAGAGGGCACATCTCTGGTCCTTTTAGCGCATTTTTGAAGAGAATGTCAGCTTGTTACAGCACTCAATCAAATTCGCCGTTTATATTTCATATGTAAAGTGATTTATATATAGCTCGCGAATATCAAAAAAACTGAATGGTCAGACAATAATTGCGTAAAGAGAAACATAGCTGGCAGATTGCCAGAAAATAGCCGCAATAGATTCGTAGATCGGCAGTCTAAAAAAAACAGTAAAAAAGACAGACCAAAAAAATTCGTCTTTTCATTGAAGGCTGATCTGTTATATTTTGATTAAAAATCTGTAAAGTTATTGCTGCCTCTATTAGCTGATCTCAAATAACCTTCATTTAGAGTGACACAGACCCATTTGACCTCATCTCTTTGAATTAAAGTAAATAAAAATCAATTTCAAAGTGAGGAAGTCATTTTTGAGAGTGAGGTAAGTCAAGTGTGACCACAAATTTAATCACGCGCATGAACAAAAGAACTCGCTCCACTAAGAGCGAAAAATGACGTCACACATGCAATTCAGTTGAAATTGCATGAACGAATGAACAAAAAGTGGCTGTGACGTCATATGGTCGTAACAAAAATCATGGCGACGAAATAAAAAAACATAGCAGGACAAGTCCTGACGCACAATTCAAAGAATTTTCACTGACTAAACAGAAAACTAGACCTTGAACGGACTATGAATGGATTGGGAAAACCATTTAGAAAAAAATCCGATCCAAAAAATCGAAAAAACAGTAAAAATCAAAGTGAAATTGCCGCATGTGAACAAAAAACCACTAGCGAGAAAGCGAATTTTTGTTCAAACACCGTTTTCTCACTCTACTTTGAATTTAGAGCGAAAAAATTTCACGCCGCAAAACCACTCGCTTTTTCGCTCCACTTCCTGTTTCGGCGTGACCAAAATCACTACTCCAATTTGACTTCAAAAATCATGAAAATGTGTGAACAGATCTTAAAAAAAAGACAGCGCCCCAATACAATTCAAATTCTTTGAATTGTAAAAAAAAACCAAGAGAAGGCCAATAATAGCCCCAGCTATCGCTGTGCGGCTATTAAAAACACCTAAAAATTAATACAAAATTTCATTTGAGATCAATTAAACAATAAAAATCAAATCAAGTATTTTTCATAATATTTACAACACCTTCAGGTGAAGGTTACAACTCATTTCATACTGTTTGCCATCTTGTTCAGTTTCTGGAGAGAGTAGCGAGACGATTTCATGACTCCAGCTGTGATAGCATTCTTCATACTCTGAAGCACACTCGATCTCCACACAGTGGCCTCCAATTCCTTACACAGTTTCCTACTAACTGTTGCTAGATCAGGTCTCTCTTCTCCCCCATTCACACAACTATCAAATCTTCTAAATCTAAAATCACAAAACCAACTAATTTCTCTGGTTCCGCAATTCTTGAACAGGAAAGATTTTAAACTTACAGTGTAAATTTATATCGTAGATTATTTAAGATAAAAACAAAACGTAAACTTCGCTAATTAGTAACCGCCGCTTTCAACAAATCATTCCAAAAGGGTTGGAAAATGTATTGAAAAACTAAGGCTCACTTACAAGACAACCAACTTTCTAAATTTGCGGAAACCATTCAAACGTCGGGTCAGAAATCATTTCCGAACTTTTACTTAAAACACCGATGTTCGATCAGAAACCAAAAATATAAAAAAAAATAGAAATACCTTTGAATTTAAAAAACGTCAGCCAATACGAAAATCTAGCAGCATAATTCGTTGCTGCATATTCTGCTAGGTTTTCAAAAAACCTAGCAGATTATGCAGCAAAATCACGGCAATTTGGTTGAGCAGAGATGACAATTGGCAAAAATTGCTGCAAACTTTGACACAAGCGAAAACTTTGCTTTCAAAATTAACAATTTATCTCACCTTTCCGGAAGTTGAGAAATACGGTACTCAATAGCCTCAGGAGAAAGGTCAACTTCTAGTTGTGAATGGGAAAGGGAATGAAGGAAAGGATCTGATTTAAGGAAGGGTTCGTAGAGTGAACAGAGGGGCTCCCAACTGCTGTCCACAATTCTGACCACCTTCTGCTTATCCTCTCCAAATATCATCCTGAAATCCCCGTTGTACGACAGACCACAAATGGACACCAACACATCCCTGAAGAAAAAAATTCTCTTAATAATAATTCGCCGACCAAAGTAGTAACGATGATTAACCTGCCTCGATTACCCTCCCTTAGCGACCACGATCAGGCCAAAAAGATGAATTTCATAAGATCGTGAAATTGTATTGCATAATGGTAACTATCGTCGTTTGCTTGAAAAAAATACCAAAAAGGTGAAAAAAACCTCAATTAAATACATTAATGGCCGCTTTAAAGTGCTAATATTTTATTTTAAAAAAATAAATATCTATCAAATCGCCAAGTTTAAACAAGCATCTAAACTTTGAAATGAGGAAAATAGCAAAATGAGATTTGCTAGTAATAAAAAACAAGAGGCTCGGTAATGTGCGTTACGAACATAATGTTCCGAACCCCGCTCATCCGCATTCTCGACTTAATTGGCTACCAAATAATGAAGAGATAAAAAACTTTAAGAAACATACATATAGTTCAATAAACCACTAATGTAATATAATAATGCCACGCTAGAGGGCCGATGAAATTTGTTGTTAATAGGACTACTTGAAAAGACAATAATAAAAAACAAATAAACATTAAAAAAATCGTGACAAAATCAAAATAGCATCAAATAAAACCTAAACAAAACAAATTAACGTACAATTCATCAGACAAGACATGCGACCTGTCCTCGATGCGACTGGGTAAAAGGTCGACAGAAGATAGCGAAAAGGTGCCAAGTTCAAAAAGACGTTTCTATTTTTGAAAACAATTAATTTCAAAGTGATTAATATCCATAGATAATAAATGAAATAAAAAAATGTTCATTAAAATCTCCATAGGCAGCAATTGAGAACTGACCTTATTCAGTGTGTGATACAACTACAAAAAGAAGGACAAATATCGACAAAAATAAGAAGTTCAATTAAACTTTGCACAAAAATGGCAATGAAGCCGTTAAAACCAAAAAAATGTCACTGAGAGCATTAAAAACGTTCAATATCGCAATATTTTGAGACCAGTGGGACCTAAAAATAATGTTACAATATAAAAAGATAAAAAATCCTTGAAAATAAACAAATAAAAAATCTCAAATATTTAATGAGATCTCGAAGTTTCAGTAGTGAAAGCCTACCAACAAATGGTTGAAACTAATACACTTATAAAGACTAAATTTCACTCACTGGAAACGGGTTGTGACCTGTCTTTAACGACACTAAGCTACAAATCGGCCGGCAAACGATTTTTCGAAAAAAAGGCGAAGTTCAAATATATATCATCAATGTTTCTCAAACAAATATATTCAAAAATTATAAGACATAAGATACATAAGATTTCAACAAAAAGAGAAGAATCAAGTTGCAACACCTCAGGAAAAAATTGGACCTTTTATGCGACTCAGTCACGAGCCTACTAAATACAGACAGAAGCCAAAATTTCACAAACAATTTTACGATAATACAGTGTTCGAGGTACTACCATTATAAGATATCCTCTGTAACTGTATATCATCACTTCTTTCTCATCAGATTATCATCAACGAGTCTTCTTTATAAAACGACTACGTAGAGATGACAACAAAAAGAAACCAAAAAATTGACAGCATAGAAATCTGAATTTTTTAATGAAACTAAATGGTCGAAGCCATCAGTCAAAACATTCAAGCAACCAAGACTATACCGTTTGAATCAGCAAAAGTAGTTGCGACTTCTTATCAGTGCGATTCAGTTATATGATGACAAAAATGAAAGCAAAAAGAGACAATTGAAAAATCTTTTTCAGAAGTTAATTTGAAAGTCATTAATTAAAACAAAGAGCAATTAATTGAAACCTTTAAATAGGTTCAGTTATACGTCCTGTGGAAACAATTGATACCTATCATTTTCCGGTATAAGTCGTAAGCCAACAAGAAAGAAAACCACTGGCAAGACAAAAAAATCCACTAACATTTGCGATAGAACTGTATCTCAGCCCAAAAGCGTAAGCTAAACGACAAAACAATTCACATGCTCCAAAAGCCATAGATTCACTGAGATCTCTTAAAAAGTCGATTGGATCTTTGAGTGGGGAGACTAAATCATTGGATCATAAAAAGTATAACAAATGAAAGCAAAAATTAGAAGTCCATGAAATTTTACCAAAGCAGTTGGTCAGAGCCGTAAAAACCATGAGCTTAACTATGAAACAATAATAATTTGTCGTGGGGCTTTCTTTTTTGTAAATGGTACCTGTCAATAACTTAGCCCTGATTTAAAATTCTTGTCATTAGTTTACATGAAGAACTAAATGCGTATTTATTTAAAAAAAGGCCCCGCCGCATTAAAATTTAACTTTTCTTTTATCCATGTTGAGATCAATACTAGCCCTGATATTGCTGCGTTGCTAAGAAAGCATTCGATTGTTCAAAGGGTTGGGAAATACATCATTTTATCAACAAAATTTATCAATTTATCAAAAACATTTCGTATAATCGAATTTAAATTTGCGATAAACTGGCAAAATTATGTTTCCAGAAGACTTTTAAAGTCAGCGAGAGTCCAACCAGCTCTCTTTTTCAGATTACGAAGAATATGAACTCAGTTGTAAGGTGTCTACTTCCAGCAAATTCAAAGAAAGTCCGCTAAAAAAGCTTATTTGTTCCATTTTTGACGGAAAAAGCCTGAATTTTGAAAAAACTTCTAGACTCGGATTGAACAATTCAGCAACCCTCCTCTATCTGTAAAGATAAAATCTACCGACAACACTACAGGTAACAATTTTAATATATTTTAGCAAATATCGATAATTTGGTCAAATGAACGATTTGGAAAATGTGAACAAAAACAACGGAAATCGCTCTTTTATTCACAAAACTTTAAACCTCGATATCACGTCGGAAAAAACGAAAGTCAAAAATATTTTAAATTTTATATTGTACGCTGGACGGGTTTTCTAATGATAGAACTCACAACTCTCTACGATGATTATATCGATCGGCCAAAAATTTACCGCAAAAAAAACCCATTTGTGTATATAGTTCCTTCCCCCACTAAAGTAGGTCGGAACAATTACTAGAACCGCAACGAAGCAGACTAAATGAATTAACATTGAGATTGCATAAACCAAATCAATTGAGATTCAGAACACAGCCGACGGGCGAAGTCTTCAAAAACCGGCGAGTGGTCGGCTTCGGTGTTAGCCAGCTGGGTATTAGGGATGCTAGCATTAGAGGGGGCGAGCGGAGTGGGGGGGGGGGGGGGGCAGTGCTGGAAGGGCTGGACGAGAGGGGGTTCAAATCGTCAGGTGGTGAAGGGTTGACGGGAGGAATGTTTGAGTGGGGGTGGTATGGGTGAGTGGGGACAAGATTAAGAACCGCCCTTCACAGCATGAAACTGTCTCCTCAACCGTTCCGGCGAGAAGCATACCTAGAGACTATTTAATCATAAGTCCCAGCCACTTAATGCCCTCCAATCTTTACCTGTTTATCTCGCTTTTAAAGACGAAAAGTTAAAAGGGTTAGACGAAAAATCGGTCATGCGAAAGTTTCTCTAACACAATGAAACCTTTTTAATGAGAAAATACTTCATTATCATTCCAATAACTTAGCCAACCAGAATCGCGCCGAAAACTTTTTTGACCCAAATTTTACCAAAAATTTTTGGTTATATCTAATAGAGAATTGAAAGGGAAAGAAAGAGGCTTGTCGTTTTCTTCACAACCTGAACATTTAAAAGGTGAAACCTGAGCTTAAGTGAAGCAGATGATGTTGCACTGTGATCGTGGCGATGATTCTGCGACGATATGAGTACAGCTGCATTCCACGCAGCTTTCAGGTTCTGATTCAAGAGACTGTTAAGTTCACTGCTTTCCAAATATTTGGTGTCAGGTGGATAGATGAAACTGACTGGCTTGTGCAGACGCCCGCTGTAGTAAAGGGCGTCCCATCTGAAGCAACCATCGGTTCCTTTTCACCCATCTGCAACATCATTTTTCTCACTTACATATTTTCCGTTTGGAGCAATCAACATTCGGTTCGAAAAGCTAAGCATGCTCAATTTAACTCGCTCTGCAATTGGATGCTAAAATCGGTGTTTATATTTTATACGATGATCCTTTAAAAATTATTTCCTAATTATATAAAATAATTAAATAATGTTAATTATTTTATACTACCCATTGTGAGACGAATTGCTCTCAAACAATAGTTGGCTGCTGAATTCTATTGTAGACTTCCTTAGAGGTTGGGGGAGAAGTTTACTATGCGGCTGGAACTAATGTTATCAGAGCTGATTATAGACCACAAAAATGAAAATTTCAATTTAAATTGAAAAACTAAAAACCGTTTAGTCAAAATTTTTATTTAATTTCAGTAGTTAACTACCACCAACTGAGATAAGCTGCTTAAACAAATTGAGAGCAATTTAGATTAGGCCAATCTCAAGCCGAAGTAAAAAAAGTTACTCAAAAAGGTCAAATCTATCCAGCAAACGTTTTGCATAAAAAACAGACGACCGCATTGAATGCGTTTCGAGAGCCACTAAATCGTCTGAATAATAAAATTTCTCCCCTCTCATTTTACTGTAAGATGCAAGGGGAAATAATACACGTAAATTCTTGGCATGTTATACTTATTATACTTATATTTCTAGGCTGTGTGGCCGCCTCTCTACATTAACAAATGAAGTTGGTGCATTTGAGATGAACACTTTTGAGATTTCACGTCATTAATGAAACATATAGACGGAATCCTTATGCATCCCAAATTCAACCTCACATTTTTGGTCCAGGCGGAGCCGAACATTGCCACAAAGAAAACGCAAATCATTTTCTATGCGTTTTTTCTGATACATTTCTCAATGATACGGGGCAAGACTTCTCCGACGGCAATGGACCGAACTCCAGGTTTTTTGTTGAGTAGAATGCGGCAATAGGCATTGTATGCTGCCAAATTTTCATCAGGAATTTGTTCAGTCGCTACCCTGATGGCATTTTCGGATAGAGTTTATGCAATATTGACCGAGGTCTCTTTGAAGCATGTCAAAATTAATCTCCATTCGTTGTCATTTAATTTAACAGACCGTGATTTGCATGGGTTTTCATGGCCTTCTTTTCAACTGCCGTTGCGCTTATGTCTTCAAATCTAGAGGGGTGATGTGGAATTGAATGCATGTGCGTCAACAACTGTTTGGATTGGCTTCAGAGGATTGCGACTGTTTTTGAGTTCAATTCAGTTTTCCCATTGATTTTGTCTATCGAGAGAGTATACTTGATGAGGGGTCTCCTAATTGGAACTTGATTGCGTTCAATATTTTTTTAGTATCCAATATCTTGTCTAAATTCAGTTCATCGAGCTTTCCGGTAGAATTTATTTTCCGTATTTATGTTCTGCAATTGAAGTCCTTGGCGGGATATCGGCAACCTTCAAGAAAACACTCAAGCGGTTGGCTGTGTTAAGTGACAATCGTTCCTTCCAAGCGCAGGGGTTGTCTGTAGCTTTCTGTAAACGAATGCAATCCATGTCAATCACCGCTATTCGGGGATCAGCGGAAGGAAATGTTGCTGGCACGGGCTCCCTAGTAGACTATTTTGCTTTTTGGGTGCTCGACCGCTCGGAGGGGAGATGGTTGATCCAGTACTGTTGCAATCATTGTCGACAGATTTGATCAAGGGGTCTGCCTCAATGATTTTGACACGCTCTTATTGGCCAGATTTAAGCAATTCAGAATAAGAAGAGTCCAGATTGGTCCTTTAATGACGAGTCGCCAAAACGATTGCAACAAACGGGAGACTTACCAATGTGCAGTTCCAGTATTTTTATTCTTACCTGACCAAGGTGGGGAGAATAAAAACATACATTTTACATGTGAAAAATAAAAAATGCCGATGAAATGAGATTCATAAACTGTTGATCTGTTTGTATTGACAACCACCGTTTTTTTAACCAAGTTAATTGTTTTTATACAAAAATTATTGATAGAGAACTATCGATGCATTCAACTATGATGAGAGTGGCAGTATTCCCGGGAACAACTGTCTCAAGTACTTAGAGTTAACCAACATGCTCGCCCAATCAGCCATCAACTCATTCGACTCTCAGGAGGCGAAGCCATTCAAGAACATCATGAAATCATTGCTGCATAATCTAGTTGCTGCGTATCAGAACAAAAACATTAAAAGAGTTTGAGAGCATTCTGAGAAGCAACAGGCGCGCCATAATGAAGGACACCGTCATCCGAAAGTTAAATTTAATTGATCAATAATTTCAACAATCGATTTTCGTCAATCAAATTACTCGATTGTTCCTCTTTCCTTCCAGCCAATTGCAATTAATTTTTCCAAATCACTGCTGTAAACTGTCAAAACAATGGACTTCCTGCCAATCAAGGGAATATTGTGAAAACGCCTCACAATCAATTAATAGTTAGGCATAATTGCAATTGATTGAAATCCCAATCAATTATTCCAATTTCCTGATGCACTCATTGATGAGATATGTAAGATACTTTTTATTTAAAAAGGTAAATTGCAATTATCCGAATATATACAGACTTGATCAAACAGAACTGATGAAATCAGTATATAAATAGAACGCATCAAAGTACTTACGCTTGTTTTTAGTTGATGTTGCAGATTGTCTTTATTGAAAAATGATATAACTTGGAAGGGATGTCTTGTTTCTAAGCTCGTGCGTAAGTAGAAAAAAATTTTAGGACCCGTGCAGCCGTCCCTCACGCGCAATGACGGAGGATGAATTTTCGGAAGGCAGATAAAGTAGCTTCGAAGGAGAGCGAAGCTTAATTTGCTCATTATGCCAAGCTTATTTTGAGGCCATTGTGATGCCAACTTTGATGGCCTGATCCGTCACAATGTACGGACAAAGGGGTTTACGAATCCTATTCTGTTTTAACCCCCCGTGTTTTTTTACAGTCCCCATGTGTTATGTAGCACGTTACTGTTGTTTTTGATGTGGATTCTCACTCTGGTGACTGACGGGCATCTCCCCCTTTCCGTGTTTGTTAAAATATCTTCCTCGTGTTTCTGCACCTGTTATAATCACAGACGATTTGGCAGCTGCAGCTATTTGTTCCTAGAAACATTTCATCCGTATACTTCCACATTATCTTCAATATTCTTTTTTTTCAGACCAAACATTTTCGTGAAGTCTTTGCTTTTCGATTCTGTTGGCTATGCGGGCCGTTCAAAAAATAAATTCGTTTCTCGCTTTTTCAGTTCTAGTCTTCAATGTCTTAAACAGTTCGTGAGCTCTTCCACTTTTTGTTTCCCTCTCACGAAGCTTAGGTTCCCTAACTTCTTCAGATGTCAGTTTTCTTAGCAGTAAAATGTCATTCAGTAGCAGATCCACAGGAAGAGGCAGAGGATTTAACAGTTTTAATTGAATTTCGCGGCTGGTTTGGACTCGAGCTATCCATTTTACGCATCTTTTTAAAAATTTCTCAAGTACAGCTAAATCTGTTTTTGTGAGCGCAAGGGACTTGTAGAGCCGAGTTTCACATTTATTGCGATTTTCGGGGAAATATTGCGCTTAAGGAGATAGAGAACACTATTTGCTTTTTAAACTCAGTGCTCAATGTGCTTTTCAGAGGACAGGCGTTCATGCATAATCCCCAAGTCTTTCACTGTCAATGCTGTTCAGCATCTCATTCTGGAGGTAAAAAATTTGTTTAGATCCTCTAAAATAGATCGTATTGGAATTGTCCAGGGCTAAGCCCATTTTGTTTTCAGTTACCCAGTTGCTTATTGCATCTATGTCAGCTTTCATTTGATCATGCCCTCTGTTAATGCTTAGTAGTTTCAAATCATTAGCGAAAATGTAGGGATAACTGAATCGTAGCACGTCAGGGAGGTCATTAATAAAAATACAGAACAGCAGAGGGCCCAGCAAGGAGCCCTGCGGCACTCCACTAGTTACATCTAGGGTTTCTGAGCTAACATTTTTGACTCTTGCAAACTGATTTCTGTTTTTCAGATAGACATCTAAAACTTGAAGTAGACAGCCGCCAACGCCCATTTTGGCAATTTTCTTTAGAAGTTTGAGGTACCTTATGAAACGCTTTCGAGAAATCTGTGTAGAACGCAATTATTTCATCCTTTGAATTTTTATCAAGGCTTTCAAATATTTTCTGCAGGAAGGCAAGCAAATTCGTCGGTACAGATCTCCTCGTGTTGATACTTCGTTAAGTATTTGACAAAGTGCTCATAGAGGGCATAGTATACACATTTTTAGAAGATTTTACGTATTATGTTCAACAGAGAAACTGGTCTGTAATTTTCAACTGATCGTCTGTCGCCTTTCTTGAAAATCGGGGAAGCTGCTGCAATTTTCCAACTATCAGCTAATTTTCTTATACGCTTTACGTTTTTAAAAATTATGTATAATAGCACGTTACTATGTATAATAGCACGTGCGCCGGGGGGGTAAAACAAGATCCGGGTTTACGATGATTATTTTCACCAAGCGCATCCTACAGTGCATTAACAAATAAAATTATTCAAAATCCCTTACGTTGACAGATCGCGCTCAAGAACTGGCGACGACACAACTCCATATTTGAACATAACCCCGGCATCCAACTTCACAAGCGTATTGAAATAAACTCCGCACGGCATATTTTGAACATGATTCACAACGCCACTTCCCAATTTGCCAATCAAAGAGTAGTCTCTTGGATTTCTATTCAAATTTTTAGAATGAAAAAGAGAAGTGTCGTTAACAACAAAACAAACGTCAACCATATTTTTCGAATTTAAGTTCCCTTTCTGTTTGAAAACTGCTGATCCGTACGCAAACATGAGCTTCAGATTTGACGCTAGATCAAATCTTTCCATTATTTTTTCGAACACCAAAGATTGCAACTTCGCTGAACTCATTTATCAGACTCTGAAAAAGACCGTTTCTTGCAACTGTTGCAGACTTTATTTTATTTGACCAAGTTAAATATAAAAGGGGTATGATCCACCAAATGGACGGAACAGTGAGCCCCCGCTATCAATAAGGTAGGCTTTAGGAGACGCATACGAAAGTTGAAATAATACTACACTAATTAGGAGTCTAGCCTTCCCTCCCGCACAACAACGCTTCAGGTAATGTCAACCTCAGTTACATGTTTAGTACTATTATTATTTTTATTATTAATTATTATTATAGGTTTATGCACCATTTACAAACTCAAAAGTGCTTTCAAAATCAAATATTAAATAAAAAAGTTTTCAGATTTTGCGATAATCAAACTCATGGGGTATTAGTTTCATCTCAAAAGTCAACTTATTCCATTCGAAATGAACAGCAAAACTGAATGATATTCGCCCGAATGCAGTTGTGACATTAGGAACCTTGAAATTGTACGCATATTGGCATCTAGTCACCTTAGTGGTATTCACCTTTAGCATCTAGTACCATGGCAGCCTCTGACACTTCTCTTTCAGCCATTTTTGTTGCCAGTTGCTTCGTAGTGCGTGTTGCAGAGGGCCCTGCGCCTCCCATGATAGAAAACACGAGCGGAACAAAACTACATTTCTCAAAATTCAATATTCGCTCATATTTTGTATTTTCAATTGCCTAGTGGTATTTTTCTGCTTCCTTTTCTTCTTTTCGGCTTCAATTCGCCAACTGGTCAAAAATTTTCGTGTCGAAAATAGTTCTGCTGATTCTGGATCCCAACAAGACGTTTGCTTAGATGTCAATTCGAGCGTTATCGTCAGTTCTAGTAATTTGTTGTAAAAGCTTTTGCTTTCTAGCAACTGAAGCGGTGGCTCAATTTTCACGTCATAGCATACACCATGCCTTATTTTCGCAAACGATTCTTTAATTTTGTCGTGCCGCATATTGGTTTAACCCCCCCCCCCCTTTGCTCAGTTGACAGGATGCGTAAGTGAAATTATATCCACGAGGACAGTCCATCGGTAAATTTTTTGATTGTACCAAATTCGTCAACGTAAAAACGTAGCGTTTGTGGCAAAGCTCTGAGCCAAGCCGATGCCCCTCTTTCTGATGCCAAACCAACAACGTGGCGGGTGACGCCTTCAGTTGACGAGCGCAGAATATCTTTTTTGCGAGCTTCCATAAGTCCAGCACTGCCTTTGTCTTTCGTAATCCTATCCAGTATGAGTTGAATGTTGGTAAGATCTTCATTTCTAAGACGCTCGACAGCTATGCAGGGTAGTCATTGTTGTTTTCTGTTGGCTCCTTGATGATCAATCTAAGACGTGTTCTGAGCTTACCTTTTAGTAGGCTACTTCTGGAACTGTCTTATTGTTGTCTCAAGAATATAGGTTACTCTAAAGGCTTACCTGACTAACTAAAGTTCTAGATCTCTAGTCTGTTACTCTTCTATCTGAGCTTCAGTAGACAGTGCACGGGCCCCAATGCTAAAGTCTAACATTTATCACAATACTAAACAAGAGCGGAGTAGAGAGAGAGAAATATACATTCTTATTATATCAGGTCTGTGACTAGTACCGACTAACGGGGCAAGTCAAAAGGGATAAAGGTAAAACAGACAAACATTTAAGGAAAGGTTTTTTTTCCCTTTTTCAACCAATCAGGGTTGAGTATTTCAGTCTTTATTTTATTTAAATAAAAAAAGTATTCAAGTCTTTTGTTGGAAGTCAACATTGACTCCATCTTTCCGGGGTTTTGAGTTTGTTTGAAAATCTTCTGATTAGTACAATAAGTCAATTTCTCTTTATTCTCTCTGAAGGATTTTCTTTTCTTTTTAAATGTGTTGCTTTGTAGTTCGTTCGTCAGTAGGTCGGTTCCCACACATAGGTTGCCCAAAGAGCCAGGAGAGAACATCAACAACCACAAAAGTATCTATTCCAGTACCACATCCAGTGGATGAAGATCCTTTCGGGTAAGCCCAGTGTTGATGTCGTAGAAGCTCCTGATGTCTGGCGACTTACCTGACTTACCTGATTTGTTTATGTTAGTTGTTTTAATGTTAAAATTTTTCTCTATATTGGATGATCATTTTAGGTGTTTTAATTGTTCTGTTATACGTAGTATCCCTTCCGGTTGGAAAGAAAAGAATTAAAGTCATTTGTTCAAAATGTTATATGGAATTCGGTGGAGAAATCGAGGGTAGTTAGGTAGTTTGTCAACGAGAAGTTGGTTGAAAATAACGATAAATGTTAGTGACATGTGACTGTTTTGGCCATGTTAGATTTTGTTACTGAAGATGAACATGTATTATTACCTTTGTTGTCTCCCGAAATAAGGAGTTATTCTGATCCATGTAATTCTTATGAATTGTTTTGGCACACTTCTACAGGTTTTGGATTTGCTAGTTGTTACGATTAGTGTTCACTGTTATTGTTCGCGTTCTTCTTGTCTGTAAATTTAGTAAAGGTTACAGATCTCGCTTATAATTTGAAATGGGTATGTGCAAAAATGTCCAATTGCCTTATTCCCATTAACGGTTATTTCATCAGTGGATAAATTTAGTTAGTTATCCGTCTACGCGCTTTATTTTTTAAAAGTTTGCCTGATACGACACATTGTCATTCAATCTTCCAAATAATTCCTTTGGTAATGATAATTCCTTTGGGAATTATATCATATTAGTTGTTAATAGATATACTGTTGTTAGTTGTTACTATAGAAGGATACATATTTATACATGCGATGATTTCATGTGTAAAAACGATGTTCTAATCGTTATTGTCATATTTTATAATAATCAGTCTATAAAGTAAGAAACTGATATATGTAGTTGTCAAAATTTTGTTAATTGAAATTTTCGAATTTGGACTAAACCTATGTTTCGGTTTCTGAGAAAGTTACTATTTTGTTATTTAGTTGTATCAGGTTTGGTTATAAAATACATTTCATACATGTTGTTATTTTGAATACCAAGTTTTTGAGCTAGTGTTATATAGTAATGTTATTACTGAAATTGGTAGAATTGTCACGTCATGACTCAATCTATTGAATAACTATGTACACGTGACGTGTTGAATATATTGTGCATGTTTGTTACATAATACATATAACCTATAGTGTCTTATCATACACTGTGTTGTGCATATTACGTTTGTTACGCTTATTTATATCTATTCCTCTTGTTTATACTACAAATTATAAGTTGTTTTTTGGTATTTTCTTCATTTACAAAAATGCATATATCTAACTATGGAAAATCTTTGCATATGTACATGTATAATTCTATCAGCTAAGAATAGGGTAGGTAGATGCTTAGAAAAGTAAAAAAAATTTTTGTTCTATCTAAAGTTTATTCTACATTGAGCGTTATAACTAATTGGTATAACTATCAATAGTTAGATGGAATATAAACTGGTGGTACAATTGTAGAGAATGGTACAAATGTAGAGGATTGTATAGAGTTAAAGAATGGTTATCTGGACAAAGATTATAAATATACGAATAAGTTTGTTCAAACAATTGGATCTCAAACAATTTGAGTATAGATTTTTACTGCAAAATGGGAAAACATATATGCAGAGATAGATTCATAGTTGAATAATAATTGTTCAAAGTTATTCAATTTGAAGGGTTTGAATTCGACAATGTTACTTGTTCTCAGCTGGTTTTATTATAGCTTGTCTGTTTGCTTGGGATGATTTGTTCTGTCCCTATAGTGTTCGTATTTCTTAAAGAAATGATCGTCTTTTGACAGAAAATGTGCGAGGAGGTTGGTTATTTCGTCAATTGGTACTTCAGTTATCAACGCTTTAACTGTATTCCTTATTTCTTTTTCAATGTCCGTTACTTTTCGTTCGTTATTGAATTGTATTCTATTACTAAAGGCTCGATTCGTTACACTGCCTTCTAAGTGGTAAGTGTTATTCTTCACACGGTTCAAGCGCTTCGATTGGTACAATTAGTGGTCGTTCCGGTGCTTCCTTGGGTTGAAAAATGTAATAGTTCTTAATGGGGTCAAAATTACGTAAAGACCCGATAGTATAGTCCCATTTTAGCTTATATCCGTAGTTTAAGAAATACGGTGAGGTTAGTTGAACGTTAATATGTATGTAACTCTTAGTAGTGTTAATGTTCTTATCGCGTAGAAATGTATAGTATATCATGTTATGTATTAACATTGTTTCGTGTACCCGATAATTGTTGTTTTGTACATCCTTCGGTGTTGGATAAAGGAAGTTAAAGCTCAGTTGGAAAATTTGATGTTCGAACACACTGTAAGCTGAAAGGTCTTGAGATGCCTTGGCGACAAGGTAGTGAAAAGTACAATTCACTGGTATTTTGAACTCGTAGTCATAATCATACAAGAAGCGTTCTGTTAGACTGTAGAATTGTTTTAAGATGGTGTATGTTGACTGATGTACTTTATCTCTCCCCATTTTCTTAGTACTACGTTTTGCAGTGATAGTATTTTTGGATGGTAGAGGCGGGAATTATTCCGAGATGCGATCGTTTAAGTTATGTAATGGTGTTATAAAAAAAATGACAATCTCGTGAATCGAATGGCATTTCAGACCAGTTACGGTACGATAGTAAAGGATTATAATTACTGTTGTGTGGATTGTTAAGAGCTCTCGGGTCTTTTCCTTGGAACCAAATTGTTTCCATTACAGTTGTTGTAGGGGTTTGTTCATTGGTCAATTGGTGAAAGAACAATTTCCTATTGTTACTCCTAGGTGTAACTGCGTATGGAAACCGGAGGTTGTTCGATCTAATGTTATGAGGATTTGTAGCTATCCAACTTTGGTGGGCACTGTTCTGTAGTCTGTTAGTTGAGGTTGTGTAATCATCAGGTGGGGGTGGTTGTACTGGTGGTGGATAAGTTGGCAAGGGAGGAGAGACGTATGTTTCATTCGTAGTTTTGTTACTCGGCCTATTGTTCTGGTAACTATGAGGAGTAGTGCTTGTACCTTGTTCATTTGTTCAGTTATGAAAGGAATCTAGATTTCGTCGGGTACCCGACTGTCGCTTCTTACCAATGTGTTCTGAAATGTGGTTCGCTATCTCTTGTGTTGTGCGTTGGTCAGTCTGCGTCTGTTGTGCAGATGTCGCGTTTTCCACTTCTATTCGCATAGTTGTTACTCGATCTTGTGGGTGATCAAAATTGTCATCCGTTTGTGTAATACAATCGGATGCGTTGTCGCGGATTGCCCTGGGCTTGATCGTCCAGAGCCTGCGCTGAGCTCGCCTTCCTCCACATCTTAGCTTAGTGGAGAGTCTTTTTTGTAGGGGGATTCATTTTCGTTATCCATTCTGGAAGCCATTTGCTAAAATTGTTACTGTGTTTAGTACATATTCACGATTATTACGTATGTTACGATGATTTTTTTTTATTAGTTTTGTTATTAGTTGATTGTTATCTGGTGTCGGTATGACTATTTTCCATCAGAATTTTCCTGTTACTATCATTACCAATAAAGTATTGTTATATCAGTATGAATGGATGTCGATGGAGCATTGCTGAACGGTTAGTGTGTTGTTACATATTGTTACGAAACATATATTTATATTGTTATAGCTATATGAACTATGTGAAAAATACATGTATTTGTGAAAAAATGTGGTATAAAGACTGTGAGATAAATATGGCTACAGAGATTTATAAAGTATAAAGGAGTGTTATAAATAGAGGGGTAGGGAAAAATTATTAACATTGCAGGAATGTGTTGTACATAAATTGTATAATATTAGTTGTTCGTGAACTACGTGGTTGTTGTTAAACCTCGTATGTATCTGCCGAATGATTTTTAAAATATGTTACTTCATTCGTATGTGGTTGATCGTCGTTTTTTAATATGTTTAAACTATGGCTGCGGTTATGCATTTTGTTAGCCGTTATTTTTAGTTGGTCGAAATCTATTGGCGGTGGATTCTGTATATTCAGTAGTTTTACTGTTGGGATTAGATGTTGTTTATTTGTAGATTTATTAGATGGTTGTGGTGTTTCATAAGATGTTGGCTGATTCATATTGAGTGGTGGTTCATATGAGTGTGTCTGAAATGACGTAGTTTGTTGTTGTATGGTGGGCGCACATGAAGGGGGTGCGTTATGAGTTAAAGGTGTATTAGAGAATGATACGTTATTTCCCAAACATTGATATGCAGGAGGTGGAGTAATAAGTTGTGGTGGCAGTGTTTGTAGTTTGTTTTCTGATATTGTTTCCAATGGTTCTACTCTTAATGGTTCTTGTTTATATTTTCTTTCTGGTAATGGTGGTTTTTGTTTCTTTTGAGGTGAATTTGTTGTTCTTAGCTGTAGTCCGTTCTCTGTCCTACGAATTGTTGTGTTATAATGTTTATAGTTTGTATCTACATAAATTTCTGCAGGTTTATCATTATCAGTGTAATCTGTTGTATGTGTTATGTCTGTGGAATGTCTGCGAAATGTATGCTTTTTTTTGGTTTATGATTTCCATAGTGTGTATAATTTTCATCGCTGTCGTGGCTATTTGCCTCGTCTTCTTGTATTTGGGCTACTAGTTGTGTTAGTGTTTGAGAGAAGATTCCGAATACTCCTGTAAGAAGTATTTTTGTTATGCTGGCTTGTTTTCCAATTGCTTTATGTATTGCGAAAGCGTTGTAAAATTTTATAATTAAGTTTGTAATAAATAGTATCATGCTAATCATTGCGTAAATGATTGCCATTTTTTCAAAGACGTATCATTGCCGACCAATGATTGTTAGTATTTGTTCTTTAAGCCATGCTCCGTCAAAGATTTATTTCCAGTTAACGCTGGGATGGTCGATCTGGAAAATATATCCATTTATATTCAAGTCTTTCAACCATTTGAGTGATTGTTCGTAGTTTTTATAAGTTTGTAGTAATCCTTTTTGTTCAAGTTCTAGCAGTTTCTGTGCGTTTGCTGATGTTGCTTCTTGTAATGGTTTTTCGCGATCTCTCATGTGATCGTGTAATAAATCTCGTTTTCGTTCTTGGATTAGTTGTTTTTTACTGTATATACCACTTACTATTAAAATTGCTTTACTAAACATGTTATCGAGTACAAATTCTTCAGGTGACATAGTGTTCAATATTGTTTCTACTTTTACAGGGTAGGTTGTTACTCTATATCGTGCTGTTCCCTCAGTATCTATTGAAATTAATTGATCGAAGTTGTTTTGTGAACAGGGGACATTCTTTGCCCATAAGTATGTTTGTCTTGTAAGTTGATGTACATATTGTACTCTATTCTTATACAGTATTGGTATTTTGTCATAACATTCTCGTGTTTGTGGTACATATAAAGGTGATGATTTTTTTCGCGCAATATTTACATTTTCATTACGTTTACTCCTTCTTGTTTAACAAAGATGGATCTATCTCCAATGAGAATGTATCCTAAAAGTGGTGTGTTCTTTTGTATTTGTGTTAATGGTGTTAATGTTAGTTGTCGAATATTTCTAGTTTGTTCGCACATTTGCGAATAAAACTCTATAGCTTGTAGGCTGATTCTTGAATATATGTTGCTCATGTAAAGGTCCATTTTCATGTTTAAATGTGTGTTCTCGTTGACGAAACCATAGTAGTATTGTTTGTTATATTCATCTTCATATAGTGTTTGTTCTGATATTATTTGTTTAGTTTTAATTTTGATGAATTTTTCATCGTCAAATTTGTCTTTCTTTTTTGTTACTTTTTGTCCTGTATGCATTTCGAATCCGTATTCATTGATTATGTAAATATCGTCGTATTCTGTTTTGTGTATGGGTTGTAGTGATCCGCACTCACGTTCTACGAGTGGTATACTTCGAATCTTGTAGCGATTTTATCTGTTTTATTGAATTTTGTTTTTTGTGTTATATCTGGTTGTTGGACTGTTGTCCATTTCGCGTTTGTTTCTACCCAATATCTATCTTGGTATTTTACCATAAATTCGTCAAATCTAATTAGTTCGAATAATTGACAAAGTGTTTGGGGTTTCCATACTATTGTTGCTTTTGTGAAAGGCGTCGGTAGACATTCTCCTTTGCGGAAGTCGCATGGTAATTATGTTCCCATATACGATATTTCTTCAGTGTCTAAGTTGAGTATTAGTGATACTTCTCGTATTTCTAATGTCCAGTCTAGTATGTCCATTCTGTTTTGTTTTCTTGGTCCTTTCATGCAGTTTGATCGTGCATTTTTAATTGCGTTTGGTATCCACATTGGGTTTGTATAGTCATAAACTATTCGCCCGTATGGTGGCACCATAGGGGTATCAAGGTCGAATTGTATTCTGCCTTGCATATCTTCGATCTTTTTCTGAAGTGGTGGGTTAGCTATGTAATTGAATGAAATGTTATATCGTGTTGGTTTGTATCTCGTGTTTTTAAAGAGGTTTATTCTAGCGAGTTCGTTACGAACTTCATCTGCGTCTAGTATGTTTGTTCTTTGTGCATCTGGGACGTAGTAACTTGGTCTATTAGCTCTGATATAATCGGTGTGTTGTGAACACTATTCTACGCGTTCTTTAATTGTTCCTGCAACAGCGTATGCTTTTATTTCTAATGCTTGTGCTTTCGATAATAGTTGTACTTCAGTCTTTGTCATATCTAAATCTAGTGGTTTGAACCTACATATGCTTATTTTGTTTATTTCGTAATATTTAACATTAGTTATTTCTTCTGCGTCGCAATCGTAGTGTTCAGTGAAAATGATTGTGGTCCTGTTGCGGAGCCGTTGATATTCTGTCCTGTTAGTTCTGCAAAGTCTATTTTTGTTTGTCGCTTTTGTCTTTTATTGTTCATGCCAGATTTCTCTAATATACTATTTGTTAATCGTTCTCTGTAGAAGTTCCAATTTCCTGTCCATTTATCGATGGCTATTTCCCACATTGCTTCGTAATCTGAACTGTTTTCAAAGTTATTGAGTTCTTCTATTTTGGTATTAGGGAAATTTTGTGAATTAGTGTTGATTTTAGTATTAATGTTGGCATGTTGAAGGTTATTATATTTTTGGTGATCTGTTGTGTGTAAATTTTTGGTACCTTTCTCATTTCTTGTTTTGTTTGTGTTTTTGAAATGTTTGATTTGTATTTCCATTTTTTCATTTATACGATCTTTATTGCGTTGTCTAGCATTATTCTTTCGTCTTTGTTCTAATTGTATTTTAGTTTCAAGTTTCATGTATATGTATGTTATTATTAATAATAACATGAAAATAATTGCTTTCAGTTGAATCGACATGTGTAAGACAGACCAGTGTATGGATTAAAAATGTTGCAAATTCTAGTGTCTGCTTTGTATATCTGTCAAATTTATATATAAAATAAAAGCAGATGAATGGTGCTGGAAATGTGGTTGTTACTATTGATGGTGTAGTTGCGTGAAACGGGTGATTAAAGACAGTGTCCTATTTAATTGTTGTGTTAAATTTAAGTTCGAGAGATGGTGTGGTAAAACGTTAAGTGCTGCGTTGCGTTGTCGATGTGTAAGATTTAAAGTGTTTGTTAGTCTACTTTTTGACCAATTAGTAAGTGTATCACCAAGATTAGTGGGTCCGTATAACGGTGGAGGTGGATTCCAAATTTTATGATCTAGTGCGAAAAGATATGTATGTTCATTAGTCCTACTTTTAGAAGGTGGATTTGGGTTAAGTATTGGTGTTGATCTTGTTCTACCAGGATGGCTCGATGGTAATCTTATTTCTGGTATAATGTATGATGGGGATAAAGCTGTGTTTCTTGGTGGCTGTAGGGAGTATGTTAGTTCAACGTGTGGTACGCTTACAGAAGTATTCGATGATGATGTTTGACTTGATCTTTGTGGTGTTGTGTTACTACTTGCGGATTGTGGTGATGTTGCTGACCAAAGGGAACTATTTGGTGAATGTAATGGCTGTGCTCGGAAATGTTCTTGAACAAAATTGATATCTTATCTTTGTTGAATTGTAGGTGGTAGAAATGGGTTTGCTCTCAACTCAGATTATGTGGGTGTTTGGATTGTACTATTACCAGAATGATCACTTGGAGAACTTAAAATAAAATTGTGTAATGTTGGTGTTCCTGTTCTACATGGTGGTTCTGAGTTTCCTGTTTCTATAGTTCTTATTATATTAGATTCTATATCTGTTGAACCATATGAAACGAGTGTTGAATCTTGTGTTGGGAATGATAGCGAAGGTCTACGTCGTGCTCTTAAAAGTTCTCTTCTTTCCGGGAGGTCTCGCCGTACGGTATATGGATTTTCGTTTCCGGGATTATCATTAATTTCTGGTGAAGTTGGTATATTTGTTAAATCTATAACTTTGTTATGATGTGGTCTTTCTTGATGATTATTGTTACATTGATTATTGTTAGACGACGCAATTTTGGCAAATTATATTTTAAGCTCCTGAGCCAGGTCCGTGTGGTGGGACTTGGACGAATGGTGGTGAGAGGAGTATTTGTGGTGTTAATTCTTGTTCTGGTTGTTGTATTTGTGCTCCGAGATTTGATACCCAAATTTCGTTATTTTCAAGTCTGAGTTGTAGCTGATAATTTATAATATTGCCGTATAATGATGAATGTTCAGAAAATCCTATTTGTAGACAAAATTTTTGGAAGTGTAGTGTGTAATAGATTGATTATTCTATATATGGTAAAGGATCAATTTTTATGGATTTATAAAATATTCTATGAACATTAAACACACGCGTAAGAAGAAATAAATTATCAGTGCATTTTTAATAAATTTAAAAATTTCCAGTTCTATATCCATTTCCAGTATTATATCTATATTAGACTTACATATTTGAAATATATCAGAATGTACTTCATGCATTGGTTTTATTATTGAACCGGTGGGCTGGCGTAGACGACTCTACGGTTTCTAATACTTTGTATATTGTTACTATGGCTAGATATGTTGAAATAACTACTGTACACGGTACGAGAAAAATAGTTAAGAAAAAAATTATTTTAGACAATATTAAATACGTTGCTATTAGTGCGCTAGGCAAATCAATTGTTGAAACTGTTTTTGTTGTTTTCTGTATGTTTTGTTTATTTTAGTATTTGTTTGTATATTAATGTTAGATATTATTATATGAAACTTGATCCGGTGGAAATGAGATATAATGCTTCACTGAAGAGTGACAGTTATTTACTATTGTAACTGATGCTCAACGGTGTCGCACTATGAAAATACTGTAGATCCAAAAATGTGCATCTTATGTTATTGATATACAACGATAACGATGACAGGTATCATTACTTATTTAGTTCTTCAACTTGTCGCCTGACAATGTTACAGCGTCTTTTTTCAAACTATTAGAAAAACTGTGTGTAATTTGTTTATGTTGACACACTTATCTCTGTTCATTTGTTGTTTTAGTTTTTCATATTCTCTAATTGTCTCAGTACACCGTGCCGTGTTCTTTAGTATTTCAAAATGTTTTTCTCCCCAAAAGAGTTTTACTTCTTGTCCAGTTTCTGTTTCTCCTTCTATTATAAGAAGATAGTTATTATGTGAGATTCTACAGTTTGTTAGTTTAATACTGTTGTTGTCAAAATGTAAATGACAATCTGGTGGATATTCAAGTTCAATATAATCGTCTATTTGAACAATTTTTCTTTGCAAAGTTGGTTTCTATTCAATGATTTCATAAATTCTGACACTGATAGCATAGGTGGTTGTTCATTACAGTGTTTACTGAAATGATGAATTAGTCTGTCAGAAATGAAATGAAAATTTTTCAGATTACTTGGTACTGTTGAATAGTTTTTGGTTGAAATTTTGTTGATTAAACAGTTGATTGAAGGAATATTCTGTTAGCTTTAATTTCTCAATGAATATTTCGAGGTTTCTCTAATTGGTTTGTTTAGATCGATAGGGTATGAAATTTTAGAATTTCAGGACTATTTGTTGGTTTCAGAATTGAAATGAGATTATGGCTTTAGAAATGAAATGAAAAAAGATTAGGTTTGTATTTGAGCTTATGAATTCAGAAATATAATGAAGTTTTGAGTAGAAGTTGGAAATTTTTTCTCACTGAATATTTGAATTTGTGTTTTTGTGAATCAGTTTAGCTGAAATTTTCAGACTTTTTAAATCTAGCTGAGGTTGTGATTTGTACGAGACAAAATCGGAGTTGTGATTTTTAGCTCAACTGTTTGTTGCCTCTATAATTTTCTTGGCATTTGTATACCTTCTGTTTTCTTTTCTTGGTTCTTGAAGTTGCCAATTTTACTAATTGACTGGGTCTAATTAGACTTTTGGAATCTGAGTTTTCGAATTATAAGATTCTTTCTGAAGTTACTTCAGCTTTTGTTGTTATGATTGTTTTTCCCTTGTAATTGGTATGTTGATAAGTAATTGGTATGTTTGATGGCAGTGTGACGTACTTTTGTCATGGTATGTTAGAGATAGTAATTAGTTACTTGACGGTGTTTTTTGTCACTTGTTAACATTTAGCTTCAAGTAGGTTTTTAATCAATGGTGGAATTGATGTAGATGGTTGAAGTGAATGGTGACGCCTTTGGTTTATACCGTTAATGAGTTAACAAGTTGGTATTTGGTACAAATGGATGTCGATGGTCAGGTAGATGGTTGGTTTGCAAACTGCAACTGTTAATTAGTTGTTTGGTATCGACGTCATGTCGAACGTGTTGTGTGTATAATTGAAGTGGTGTGCAGATGAAGTGTTTTCTTCAACTGCGAATTGATCTTTGTAGATCTAAAATGGTAATCACCATTTTGTTGATGGCGTTGAATATGTTAATTGGTTTGGCATTTTCTGTTTGTTACTAATTGCGTCTGCAAGGGAACGGTAAGTCCCTTTAATTTGTTGTAAATTCTTTTTATCTGCAAATGAAAGTAGTAATTTGTTCTTTTCTTTCTTTGTTCTGTGTTAATGAGGTCCTTATTACCTTTTGTAATCTTTGTATTTTTTCTAATGAGGAGACTAATGAGGTCTTTTCCGGCTAAGGATAACGTGTTGTTAACGTCCGTTTTATTCGTATGACGTAGGTGGATAGTGACGTATTATTCAGTTAAAATGTCATTGTGAAATGTCTATTTAGTCGAAATGTCTATTTAGTTGAAAAGTTTATTTAGCCGAAGGGCGTTTTAATGATGTTACGTGTTAGAGGTTGTTTGGTCAGTTTTATGAGCCAGAGGTCGTATGACCGATGAGTAATCAATGTGAACTAGATGTCTTGTGTTTCAGGTATTGAGCCGTTTAATTGCCGTTGCTCACTTGTTGGAAATACCCTGGTTAGAGTACGCTGGATTTGTTACTGGGTTGTTACACGTTACTGGATTGTAACACGTATTGGTGTATTACGCGTATTAGATTATTACGCTTATTGGATTGTTACACATCTTTTAGTCGTTCTGTTTAATTTATCTGTTCGTGAAATAGGAAGTTACCTGAATTGAGGAGATTAATGAAATGAGGAAGTTACTATATTTGTAACCGTTTATATTTATATGTACTTCGTAATTTTTAGCTTCCGCATTGTTACTATTTTGTGTGTTCCGTATTTATTTTTGTCCCTAGTATTTTTTATCTGTTTGTTAATTTATACGTTGTTATTACTCGTCCTTTATTACCTGTTTGTATTACTTATCGTTTTTGGTGTTTAATATTATAGATGTTTGAGTATTATAAATGTTTTATTATAGTTGTTTTATATTGTCCTACTTTTACTATTCTATAATATTAGCATCCACGAAGGGTCTATTCCATTCCGCGAGTCCTCTATCGTGTTATAGTGGACATTGTTATTTGATTCTGTTTGTAGTTTGATTGTTTTGTTATTTGAGTTCTTTGTTTATTGTTTAATCGTCAACAAACTCGATACGTCTATTCCAGTTCCAAGCCTGTGATCATCAAAAATAAAAACCGTTTGTGTTTTGATTGTATTGTTTTTTGTTATTTGTTTACATGAAATTACCCTGTCCATTCATTGGAAATTGGTTCAAAGGCTACTATCAATACTCATTTGTATCAGTATATCCTGTTTGGATATTTTTATTGTTATTTTGATTGTTTTGTTATTTGTTTTTTTTTGTTATTATTTGAATGGTGACAGTGGGTTGGATGGAGATGGCTGTGTTGAGGAAAGGACTGATTGTTGGTGATGAGAAGCTGTGTTACGAAGAAGATGATGTCTCGTGGCTCAGTTGATGGTGAATGAAGAAGGTGATGTTCTAAAGAAGAAGGTGATGGTGGAAAAAGAAGAGTGTTACGAAGAAGATGGTTAATACAGTAATATTTTATTTTTTCTATTTAGTTGTTTATTGATATGTTTCGTGTTTTCATTTTGTTTTACTAGATGCTGTTAATATTTAGGTAAGGTAAATTGTAGGTAAACTCTACAGTATTACTATTTGAGTTGTTTCATACACTAAATATTAGTCGGGTTAATTTTTAGTAGATTTAAATTTAAATTTTTATGGATTTATAAGTGTTAGTGGTTAGGTGTTGGTTATTAACACTTTTTAGTTCCGATGTATTTTTATTTTTTATTTGTATCCTAATATTGGAGTATTTTGATTTTTGTGTATCCTAATTTGTAAATGTAGATGTGCCTTTTTATTCTGCGTTTTTACTGTTCTGGTGGTATGCACACAAGGTTCGGGTTAGGAAAGTGTGCTATTTCTTTGCAGTAGGAATACTGAATGTTTAGGAATACTGAGTATTCTTTACAGTAAGAATACTGAATATTTAGGAATACTGAATGTGTTCAGACTGGTAGAGATACTTTATGTGTTGAAAGTAGTGGAAATACTGAACATTGATTTTACATTATTAAACTAGTAGGATGTGCAATAGATACGTAATAGAATAGAGGATGTTTAATAGGAAATATAGTTCCAGAGTATTCGAGTTCCAGAGTATAATGTCAGGGTATAATACTGAATAGTACAATATGGTGAATAATCGAATACTGTTAACATTCATGAAGTAGATATAAAAAATAGTGTTATTATTATTAATATTAAGTTTATTATTATTTTGGTTGTTGCTTGATTATTTTAATAGGGTTATCTTCCTTTTGCGAAGATTGTACTGGTGTACATGTTCTTTGCCGGATTGTTTTGTGCTTAGTTTAGTGGCAGTTGATACATTTGTTTTAATGTTGGAATTTCGTTTGTGAGAAAGTAACTTTGTAATTCTAATTTGATATGTTTTTCTTTTGGATAATATGGTACAATGTGGTTTCTATGGATAGTAATCTGTTCTCTTTTGTTATCTTTTAATATTTATTTTGTTTCTGTAGGTTTATCTACGATTAGATATGGTCCTGTTTTCAGGGGTAACAGTTTTTTGGATACTCTGTCGATTTGTTGTTGATTTGTTGTTAACACAAAAGTATTCTTCTCGAGTGGTTTTGCCGTTCTGAATCTGAGATTCATTTCATCTGTTAGTTTTTCTGTTCTGTAGGATTTTTAATATGGATTGATATGTGTCATTATAATGTTTTTCTTTATCAAGGAACCATTTGGCAAATGTTCCTTTTTGTAATTTTGCAATTTTTGGATAGTTAAACTGTTTTTCCAGATGAGTGTGTGCTGGCTGTGTGTTACATGCACTTTTCTCTGTTGGATTACAATTTGCCATTCATCTGTAGTTTATCCGAGTTTTATTTTTGTTGGTTTTCTTGGCTTTTGGTTGAACACAACTTCATATGGCGACATGCCTAGTTGTGTTTGATATTGAGTATTGTCTGCATACGGGAAGAATTTTGATTTCCGTGACCAATTGTGATACTTTTCGTCTAGTAGTGTTCGGATGAATTGTCCAATTATTCTGTTTGTTCCTTCTACTAGACCGTTCGTCCAGGGTGCATATGTTGTACTTGGTTTAAATTTGATTTCAAAGTAGTTACATAAATGTGTTAACTCAGTGTTAATGTATTCCGATCCGTTATCTGATCTAATTTCTTCGGGTAGTCCGAATTTCATGAACCAATGTTCGAATAGTGCTGTAAATGCATAATGTGCATTATTTTTCGGTGCACACATAATCGTTCCATAGTGTGAAAAGGCGTCCACTATGACAAAGATGTAGTTATTTCCTTCAGATGTTGGGTGAATAGGTCCTTTTGTGTCAATCATTATCATATCGTTGACATATGTTTTCGCTGGTGCAAGCTGTTCTTGCTTATTTTTTGTTTTTGTGTTGGCAAATACTTTGTTTGTTTGGCACTGTATGCAATCTGCTATCAGTATTTTTATCCAAATTGTATGATTTGGAAAATAATATTTGTCCATTATATTTTTTTTTGTTTTTTTGAGGTCTGTGTGACCTACTAAGTCGATGCAATGGTTATTATAAAAGGTGCATAGTAATAGTGTTAGTGGTAGACAGATTGGTTGTATTGATTTTTCGTCAATATTGATTACAATTTTAATGATACCGGAGTTTTCATCAATTATAATGGATTTGAATTTGCGAAAATATGCAAATAATCCTTTGTTTCCACCTATTTCCATTGTTACTGAGTGTGTTTTATTGTTGTGTTTCTTCCATATTTTCACTTTGTGAAGTACAGGATCTAAGATTTGGGTTTCTTTGATTAAGTTTTTAGTTATTTTTGTTTTTTCGTCATAAAAAATATCTGATATTTTTACATTTTCATAACTTGTTTTTTGTTGTGTTTTTATGTTATTTATCAATCTGAGGTAATCATCATCATGATGTGTTGTGTACGGTCCGTTTTGATTTTTCTCAATGATTAGGTCGTTTTTTTTCTACAATCGGTGATTGCCGATTTTTTGTTTTGGGTTTATATTTTGGGATCAGATTCGTTTTTGTTTCTGTATTGTACTTCTCGCATGAGATTGGGTGATATTCATTTTTATTGATATTTATTTCAAAGTAGTTATTATGTATGTTAGCTAGTACTGTGTAATGTGTTTTTTTCTGTATTTTCGTCATTGGTATTGTTACATATGCTGTATTTGCATTCGAGTTTGTTTGTAAATGGTGTTTTTGCGAGGAAAAATTTTATGTTTTCTGGTATTTCTACTGTTATATCTCGTGTTTTTGTAAAGTGTTCTTCGTCTATTGTTCTGTTTAGAAGGTCGGGGAGGGCTAGGTTTTTTCCTTCTGTCCAAATTATGTGTGAATTTGGGAATTTCAATAATATTAATTGGAATCTATAAACTCTATGATTTGGTTTATTCTTTTGAGTAAATAGATAAATGATAGGTTTATGATCTGTGAATAATACTATTGGGTGGTTTGAACCCCTTAGTAAAAAGTCATACTCTGTTAGGGCAAAAATTATCGCTGAGCGTTCTCTGATTAATGTTGATAGCCGCATTTCGATAGGTGTGAATAGTCTGGAATTTGCTGATACTAAGTTCATTTTTCTTTCAGTTGGATGCTGTTGTAATAGTGCTGCTCCGATGCCTGTATTTGATGCATCTGTGATAATGTAGAATGGTTTTGTAGTATCTGGCATTGTTAATTCTAATTTGTGTGTTATTGTTCTTTTCATTTGTTCAAAAATTTGTTGATGTTCTTTTGTTCATTTGAAATCGTTTTCTTTGTGTAAGAGGTTATGTAATGGTTGTAATATTGGTTGCATACCATAAACGTATTTTGAAAGGAAATTTATTGTTCCGAGGTATCTTTGTAATGCTTTCATGCTTGTTGGTGGTTCCAGTTTTTGAAACCAACAATTCTTGAAGTTAATGGTTTTACTTTTTTGTCTTCAATGATGTGTCCGAGAAATTTAACTTTTTCTACATGAAGTATGTTTTATCAGGTGCTGCTTTAAGGTTTTCTTTCAATAATTTTTTATGACATTCTATTAAGGTTTCATACATTTGTGGATATGAATTGGTTTGAATGAAAATGTCGTCGACATATGTGATTACCGACCCTTTCCTGATTAAGGGATAGATAAAGTGTGTTAATATGGATGCAAACGCTGCGGGTCCATTGAATATTCCGTGAAATAGTCGTTTGAAACAGTATTGTTCGTTTTCAATCGTAAAATGAGTGTATCTCATTGATTGTTCATCTAAAGGTATTTGGTTATATGCACTATTGAGATCAGCTGTCGTAAATATTGTTCCGTTTATCCGTGTTAGGGCTACTTCAACTGGTTCGATTGGCCAGTTGCATTTAGATTCGTCAATCATGCTATTCAAATATCGTGCGTCTAATACTATTTTTAATTATTCTCCTTTCCGTAGAATAATTACTGGGTTTGTAAATGTGTTTCCTGTAGATAATTGTTCTTTGTTTACAGGTGCAATTATGTCGTATTTTTTTAATACATCTAGTAGTTTTTGGATTCTTTCTCTGAGGTGTATTGGTACTTTGCTTATTCTTTGTTTTTTGAAAATTGCATCTTTTTTATAAGTAAATTCAATTTCAATTTTGTTTTTCCGACGTCAAATTTTGTTGTTGCATAAATTTTTTTGTATTCTAATATGATTGTTACTATTTTTTCAAATTCCTCTTGTGTTAGGTGCGAATGTAGAAAATCAAACATCTGAATGAATTCCTTTTCTGATTTTGTGTATTTCTTAATATCAAATTTGCATTTAAAATTTGGTTTTCTTTCAAATGTTGCTACTTGTTCAATTGTCTCGTTTTTTTTGTATATTTAGAATTTCGTTAATTTCGTTTTCAATTTCAAATGTTAGGTGATATAATGCTGAAAGTAAGTATTTCGAAATCGTTTGGTACATTTCTTCTTTATGTTGTTTGAACGTAATGTTTTGATACATAAAACCAACTAGACTTACATTAATTGTCACTTTATGTTGGTTTTTATATATTAAGAATATGTCTATAAAGTGTTTTTTTCTATCGACAAATTTTTCGTGTCGGTAATTAATAAATTTTGATATTTGTTTATTGGTTCAAAATAGTACATTGATTTGTAAATTGTTTTTCAATTTCATTTTTCCATTTCTTTGAATATCGGTATAGGAAAAGTTATGCATTTATATTGGTCGCGTTCGGAGTATATTGTTTCTTTGTTAAAGATTGGGTATAATCGGGAGTAGTAAGGATATCTCTTTGTACTGATCATGAAGAAGATAATGTCATTATCTATAATTGTGTTACTATTTATTGTTAGTGTGTTCGTATTTACGTTTATTGTTTCTATGTATTCTTTAAAGAATGGAGTTCCAAGTATATTGTGATTGCATTGTGTTACGTAAAAATGTATACTAAAGTTATGTTGGGGTTAATGGAGGTTTTGTCAGGTGTTAGATTTAGTGTAACTGTTCCGAATATTTCTATAGTTGTATTATTTGCTGCTGTTAGCGTCTTGTTAGATTGTTCTAGACATATATTTGGATTATTATATTTTATTTCGTTCCAAGTGTCTTCGTTCAAATCGTTTAATGTTGCTCCAGAGTCTAATAGAAAACCGATCTCCAGTATTGGTCTTTGTTTTGTAAAGTCTTGTTCACTTTTGTTACACTGGTACATTGGTAGTATCCAGGATGGGTTACTTTCTAGTGTATTTATAACTGTGTTGCACGTGTCTTCGTTAGCATTATAAAATTTATCTAATATTTCTTGATCTTCATTTGATGATTCTGATGTGTATTCGTAATCGTCAATTCCTGGTGACTCATCGTTTTGTCTTTCTGTTTATTTATCCTTTTTTTTGTTATTGTTGTATTTATTTCCCTTTGTTCTTCGATCTTTTGAATGATATCTATCATTTTATTCTCTTTGTGTTGAATTTCTTCTGTCATCCCTATTATTATTATTATTAGAATAATAACTAATGTTACTACCTGATCGTTGTCTGTATCAATCACTTTTGTTTGTATCTTTACTATAATTTCTTTGTCTATTATTGTTATTGTAATTATTATTATTTCTGTCGTACGATTAATGTTGTCTTGAGTTGCTGCGGTTTGTGTATCTTGAGCTTGATCTACTAGTGTTGTATTTGTTATGATTTTTGTTTCTGTTAAAACTGTTAGTTCTGCTTCTGTTATAATTGTTTCTTTTGTAACTTCCGCTTCTATTGTTATAATTATTATTTGTAGTGCGGTGTCCTTGATAGTTTTGATTGTCTCTGCTATATGAGTTATTATTGGAATTGTTACTTGATAGCAATCTGTATGGTGTTATGCTTCGGGAGTTGTGGTATACTGGTGATGTTGATGGTAATTGTCGTCCGTTGATGTTATTCGAGTCAATTCTTCTGTTTGGTAGATTTTGATTATTTCTAATATGACTATAAAATGATCTTTCTTTTGGTCGTGCTATGCTTTCTCTTCGTGGTAGTTTAAAGCATCTTCATTTTGTGTTACCGTGTGAACTGTAATAGCTGCAAAAGAGTGCAAACTTTGGTCTTCCTTTAAAGTTTTTTCTAGCGTATGTGTTATTAATTCCGTTTAGAGCGTTACAGATTGTTCCTTCAAATTGTTCTAAATGTTTTTGGTTAAGATTGTTTATGTTGTTACAAGCTGCATTCATTTGTTTAAGATCTTCACTAATGTTAGTTGTGGTTTGGTTGACTTCATATTGTCTTTTGTGATTGTTAGTTATTGTTCTTGTTAAATCCATTTGATCTATTTTGTCAACTAGTGTTTTGAATGGCATTTCTGGTTCTCTTGACGTTTGTTTATGATTGGCATGTTTTTTCAAGGCTGCTGTTTTTAATTCGTTGTCTAAACTTCTATTGAATGTTTGATTCATTACGCTATTTCTATAATCTTTTGTATATAATGAATATGCTGTTTTTACAAGTGTTTCTATTCTCAGTGCGAGAGATCGTAATGATTCATTTGTGTGTTTTTGTAGTTGTTGTAACACTATTTTTGCTTGTTGTTTTGATTTCTTTGAATCAAACATGTCTGATAATTCTTTACAGAATGTTTCCCAATCCAATTTGGTTTCACTTGAAAGAGTGGAAAACCACTTTTGATCTGGTCCTTGTAGTGTATGTAATATTAAAGCTGCTCTTTTTGCTTCCCATTGATGATGTCCTGATTTGTTTACTGGTTCTATGCCGCTACTAAATATCATTGCTGCAACAATACTGTTTAAATATTCTTCAACAGTATATGCTGGATCTGTACCGTCAAGTGGTCGTATTGCTGTTGGTACTGAACCACTACTAATGTTTTGTTCTATTTGTGGCTCTTCGTGTATACTCATTGATGTTAATTGTTTATAAAATGGTAAAGGAGGTTCTGTTACTGTTGTTTCTCTTTCTTCTATTGTGATTGAATTTGATCTTCTAGTACGATTTTCTTGTTGTCTTTTTTTTTTAAAGTATTAGTATTTTGTATGTTCTTATTATTTGAGTTTCTGTCATTGTTTGAGTTTCCGTTTTCTGATCTTGTTATCTAATGTTCTTTCAAGTTTGTCGAATACCATTTCGATTGCTTCTTCTTGTTTTCTTTCTATGTTCTCGTTAATTTGTCTAAATTTGTTTTCTATATTATCAATAAGTTTATTCGTATGATTTGTTAGTTTTTCTGTTATTTCCTCCTTGAGATCTTGATAATTGTACATTTGCTGTTCAGAGAATAGTTCATTGTGTTCACGACTATTGTTCAATGAACTAATATATGTGTTGTTTCTATTATAATTATATTGTGTTGGGTTCTGATATTTTCGTCTACCTTTTTGATTTACTGAAGGTGGTAGCAAGTTTCGGATTCTTCCATCTCTGTCTTCGGAATCAGATATATCTATGTCATCTGCTAAATTCTGTTGATTTCCAAATAAATCTGATGTTAACTGTTTATTTGGCTTTATTGTTGATTTTTGTTTTGTTTGTAAATTTGTATTCATTTTAACATTTTTTGGCGTTGACGTTGATGTTAGACTTCTTGACAAGTTAAATGATGAAGAACCTGCTTGTCCTTGGTCGTCAATTTTTACATAGCTCTCTAATCCTTCTATGAAGTTAATGCTATCTGAACATATTTTTAGTGTGCTTTCAAAGTGTTGCGAATAGTATTCACTGTTCCAGATATTTTAAAGTTCGTCACATAAGTTTTCGATTTGTTCGTGAAATGTTTCTCCAAACTGTTTTTGTTTATCATTAATGTGTTCAAAATTATCTAACCAGAATAGAAATGTGAACTCTGAGATAATTTTTATAATGTCTAATGTTGCTGTTTTTAGTATTAGTAGTTGTTTTAGGTCCATAATTTTTGTTAACCAATTGTTATAGTTCATTATGTCATTTCTTGGTCTGTCGTTCAATGATTGTATTGGTTTCTTTTGATCATTTAAGTAAGCGCTTGTATTTCTTAGTATTTCGTACGTTGTAGATGGTATTGCTGTTACTTTTGTACTATCTTGTGAATCTCCATGTCTTTTTTAGAATGTTTTGAACATATTGGTTAGTGTTGTTTCATTTTGGAAATTATAGAATGTTTTTCTATTTCTTTTTTCGTCTGTTAAGATAAATGTATAATGTTTATTAAGTTGATCTCTATCCAGTAGTATTACTGGTAGATAGTGTGCTAAGTGATTTCTATGGATGTTAATTTGTTGTATATGTTTTGTTTCTTTGAAGAGGTTATTCTTCAAATTTAATCTTATTCTGTAAATAATTTCGCGGTTTTCTTGCGGGCAATCGCTAGCAATTGTAAATGGTGTTAAGAAATGGTTTGTTATCGACTGTGGTTGATGGTTGGTATCCATCTTTTGTTTTTATTGTTTACGAGATAATGTTGTTGATTTAATCCCGTCATAGAGATTTGAAATTTGTCATTTTCTTTGGTTTAGTTCGGAACTGGTCGCACCGGATAGGACGTGTTCTGAGCTTATCTTTTAGTAGGCTACTTCTGAAACTGTTTTATGGTTGTCTCAAGAATATAGGTTACTATTAAGGCTTACCTGACTAACTAAAGTTCTAGATCTCTAGTCTGTTACTCTTCTATCTCAGCTTCAGTAGACAGTGCACGGGCCCCAATGCTAAAGTTTAACATATATCTGAATACTAAACAAGAGCGGAGTAGAGAGAGAGAGAAATATACTTTATTGTTATATCAGGTCTGTGACTAATACCGACTAAAGTGGTAAGTGAAAAGGGATAAAGGGAAAACAGACAAACATTTAAGGAAAGGTATTTTCCCTTTTTCAACCAATCAGGGTTGAGTATTTCAGTCTTTATTTTATTTAAATAAATAAAGTCTTCAAGTCTTTTGTTGGAAGTCAACATTGACTCCAAATCTACCCTCTCGAGTTGGTAGCAAAAACAAATGGCGTGCTTCGTCTGTGCCAGGCGAGTCGAAGAACGATGGCAAGGACAGTTTTAAAAATTTTCTTTGCGTCCATGAAAACTTCTTGAATGTCAGGATTTGTTCAAGCAACGAAAGCACAATCTTGTTGATCACCTCTCACGAAACATGAACAGGCGTATTGGCAGTTTTTCCAACTTTCAGAAGTAGATTGGAAAGCATTTCGATTTAGCAGCCAAGAAGATTTCACGCGAATTTCCACAGCCAGGTACTAATCTCAGCTGCCTAAAACATCAACCTCTGTTCCTCTGAAAAATTCACAAGCTATTTTGCGTGCCTTTTTAAAATTAATTAACCTTTTATAGCATCTTTTATGCAACCAAATTGCTTACCATGCTCGAATGACATTGTGGTAAATTTCAGCAAGTTCTCCAAGCTTCCGACCACACTGTTGTCGTTCGCGTACCATTTTTGATTTATATTGTAGTTTTGCATGGGTTCAATCAATGGGAGTATGTTTTTTGCAGTCGTAGATCCGACATGAGTGTGTTTTTTGTCTGAAAACCTCTGGTCAAAGTATTTCATGATTCTTCGAAAAATGTTGTTCTTCAAAAACTCTTAACAACTTTTGACTGCAGCTGTTAACTTGCAAAAAAGTAAAAACATGTCGGATGATTGTAAAGAAATATCCACAAGTTATCCAGAAAATCAGTAACAATACTTTAGGCATGAAACCAAACAAAAGATAACTAAATAAAAAAATGACTCAATAGAATTTTCGAATGCACTTATGTTTCTATTCAAACATTTTAACTGAGGTCCATTTGCATTGAGACCTGATCTTCTTTTATTTGCTTTGAGTTGCTGGGAGCGCAACACTCCGGACTCCATATCCTTGAAAAGCTCTAGAAAAGTGTATGAAGTGGATCTGTGGAGAAGGCGGGCACAAAGTGACTCGCAGGCAATCAAAAATTCTGTCACCACTCAATTATTCAATTCTAAAATCTGGACTGTTGTTGTTTGTGCCTTCCTCCTGGCAAAGACTCAGAGTGGAAAATTTCCCAGTTAAATTCCGGAAAGAACACATATATAGAATAGAACTCTTATGAAGAAGTTTACTATAATAAGAAATTTCCTGTTCCAGAGTTCCAAAAAATCCTCAAATATCTAGGCGTTTAAAAAAGCAATGAAAGCAATGAAAGATGTTCTTACACATGTTGCGAGAAAAAAAAGAGTGTAGAGAAAGAGAATTGTCATTTGAAAATACACTTGATAAAAAAATCGAACGTTTTCGAACATTGCTTTCAAAATAAGGTTTACTTAAAAATTATTCAAACTATATGAACTTGTCATATACTAAAGGCATCAAATAATAAGAAATGATTGAAAATAACAACGATGTTTTGAAATCATTTGCACTTAGAATTAGAATTACAGTGTTTTATTTACTTTCAATACTGCTAATTAGGTATTCATCTTGGTCATTTTTGAACTTATTTGCTATCCCGTTTTATTTTTCAGGATTATCATGTGTCATCCTTCTACTTTTTGGGAAGGAATAAATTGTAAACTGATATATATTCGAATAATATTTCAAATCCGAAAGCCTAATTGTTTGCATTTTAACTGACACTTGTAAATTCCTACCCCCGGAACTGATCTCACTCATTCATCTGCGGATTCAACTGCCATCAGTTTTCAAGCCTGCGACATTCATTGAGTATGTCCAATTTGCTATTTTTCGCAGAACCAGAATGTTCAAGAAGGTATTGTCCCACCGGAGAAAGTTTTTTGATGTTCTGGGCCTCTAGTGGTGTCATTTCAGCCGGCCAAATCACGTACTCTTGAACTGCACATGTGGTTTCAGGTTTCGATCAAAAGATGATTTCCAGGTGAACAAGCAGGATCTTACCATTCTCGTTGTGATAATGATTTGAATATCACACAGTTTACGCAGTCCACTGGAAAGATTTTTATTGATTTATACTCTTTTGTGAACAAAATATCGGCTGATGCACTTTTTTGTTGAAATTTTGAGGTTTTTTTAGTTTTGTGTTTGAATTTTTTCTTTAAGTGATGATAGGTTGTCACTTAGTCTTTATTGTATCTAAGGTCTCAATCAAAATACTGAAAGAATGACCATACATAATTCTTCAGTTTACAAATCTTTCGATTTACATTAAGAGCAATATCATAAAATCTACAATAACTGGCTGCTTAGAAAATAGAATATAGAGTCCGTGGACTACATTTTTTAGTGTTTTAAGCATTTGGCTACAGAATTGTAAGATTATGCGGATATCAGTATAGATTTGATGGCAATGACAACACATTTATTGTCGTCGTTCACGTTTATGTCAACAAGTAGGAAGGCCAGGTACCCATTCCCTTCGGATGACTCAGGAGTGAGTTGTATTTTCTTAAAGAGAAATTGCATACACAAGATACTTTTGAGGAATTGCTTTGACAGTGCGCACTGTGTCATCCACCTACCTCTGGAAAACTTCAAATTCTTGTGTGCCCTCTTTTTTACCTTTTTCTGCTCAGTAAGAAAGTATCTAAACAGAATCGTGCCATCTCCTACCCGCTGCGTCAACAGCATTTTGAAATTTTGCTTGAACCAGTTTTTGCATGACTCGCACTCAACATTTTGTCCTCGGAGCAGCTTTCCTCCATGTCTATAGTTTTCTTCTTCATTCCATCATCGGACTTCCGCATCAGTTTCTCAATACTTTTCATCCACAATTTTGCCAAAAAAACGGTCAACTAAGCACCCATACCATAGCCGTGTTTTTGTGTGTGCAATATTATGTTACACTAATTGAGAACATTCGTTACGGCTGTTATCATAAGAATCTTCATAGCTGAAATTAAGATCTCCGGAATCTCATCACTGGAGTACAGTTCTTTAGGGGAAATTTCAATCGTCACCTCTATCGGTTCATTGGTGTATCACCCTTTGACATCGAGGGCTACTATTTGCTCATCCTCTTCCGATTTTGTAGGTTCTAAAGCGAATTGAGCATCTTTTGAATTAGCCTTAAGATATACGACTGGTAACGTCTCAAAAAAGCGCTACTGAAAATTATTGAGATTCTCGTTAGCGCTACCGGGCATATACACGGCAGGTCGGAGCGAAGTACCGAATAATTGGTCGAGTAATTGGAAATTTTGTGTCGAGTAATTGGAAAAAGTCTGGCCGGTTGCGATCTAGTTGTTCTGACACCCTGAGAGATTTTTCAACACTTCATCCTCTTTTTTCATAGTTGCTTCAAATTGCTATTGATCTGTTTCTCATTCCTCATGGTTAAAACGTTTTTTGGTATTACAAGCCTCAAATTTCCTGACTTCAGAAAATTCTGAGTATATGGTCATTTTTATCACACAAAAACCACACCAATTATCAAAAGGTAATTTTTGATCTTTTGAATACTCATGAACTAACTTTCTTAACACTACGTTGGTACCTCACACATATTTTTGCGTACCAGTTTTCTGCTGATTCTATTTTACATAAATTGTCACAGTCAGTGTTGTTCTGCCATAACTCGCCAACCGACAAAGGTCATGCGAATTTCCGCCGCCAAGTACTGCTGTCAAAACAATGCAGCGGCCTAAAATATCAACATCAGTTCCTATGACAAATTCTGTATTTCTAGTACTTCTTTTACAATCAACTAACTTTTTGTAGCATCCATTACGTCACCAAAAAGTTTACCATGCTAAGATGAGCCAGTGGAGAACTTCAGCAAGTTTTCAAAGCTTCCTACCGCACTGCCGTCTTCCGCGTACCATTTTTGCTTTATGAGAACTGATCTTCTTTTTTTGCTTGAGGGTGCTCAGAACAAGGCACGTCGAATTCCATACCCTTGAAAAAATCTGGAAAAAAACCTGAAGTGGATCTGTGGAGAAGGCGGGCACGAAGTGACTCTCAAGCAGTCAATGATTTTGTCACCACTCCCTTATAATATCCGGATTGTTTCCGTCATTGCTTTCCCCCTGACAGAGACTCAGAAAAGAAAATCAAAAAAACTTCAAGTGAAGTTCCCAAAAAAACTCATAGTCAAAATTCTATATCTCATTGTTCTGATGATATTATAAAGAATTTAATTAAAATAAAAACTTCCTCATCAGGACGTTCAAAAAATATCCTAAAATACCTAGACAGTTAAAAAAGCCACGAAAGATTGTTCATACACACGTTGGGAGGAAACAAGAGTGATGAGAAAGGGAACTGTTGATTGAAAAATAACTTGATAAAAAATCAAACGTTTTCAAATTTGCTTTCAACATCAGGTTTACTTAAAAATTATTCACACGCAAATTAATTACGATTTAATTCCATTGAATACAACCATTTAAGTATTCCTCTTAGTAGTATTGAAGTTATTTGCTTTTTTCAATACAATCGTGTGTCATCCTTCAAGTTTTGGGGTAGACAAAATTTCAAATTGACATGTATCAGCATAAAATTTGATTTCGAAAGCCTAATTGTTTGCATTTTTACTGACACTTGTTAAATCCAGCCCCAGGAACTGATTTGACGTAATCAGCTGCTGATTCAATTGCCATCAGTTTTCAAGCGGTATCTACTTTTTTGCGTACCAGTTATCTGCCAATTCTATTTCACTTAGCTTGTCACAGTCGGTGTTGTTCTCCCGTAATTCGCCAACCACTCTGTCTGCGACCGTTTGTGCAGGTCGTTAAATCTCCGACCGGATGCTTTGTGCCCCAAAGTAAGACGTTCTGAACAATTTTCGGCAGTCCAACACCGTCTGATAGATAAAATTTTTACAAGAGCCGTTCTGGAAATGTTTTTCCTGTCTTCGCACAATTTTGCAAAATTGTCGTTAAGTTGCTTCCCAGTCAAATTGGAAATAGGTCTTATTTTCTTTATAATGTTGTATCCAAGTGATGTTGAAAAATATTGGATCTTTTCCTTTGGTGCCCCAGCTTTGTGGGCGCACATTATTTGCACGTCCAAGATGCACGTGGCATATTTTTACAGAATGAATTACTATATTATGTCACTTGCTTAGTAATTGGGGGCGCAACACGTACTGAGTGCGTTAAAAACGGAAAGGTTTCACATTTTTTGAATCACATGATTCAGAGAGTTTTCCTATCTTCTTCTCGTTCAAGGACAGGGAGCATCAAAACCCGATTGCTAAAGAGCAATGCTCTCATTCTGAATTCTTTCTACACTTCTCGCACTGTCTTGCATTACTCTGTTATTTGCCAAAGCTGTTCGGGTTTCTTCTTCTTTCTCTGTTTTCTCTAGTAGAGATTCGATTCTAGATTTTCTCTTTTTGGCAGAACAATGTCGGTTGTTTTCTTCTCAAGTGTTAGTTCTTGGTGGAGCACAATTTACATTTTCCCGCCGCTTTCTCTGCTTCCATTTTGATATCAGGTGCTTATTAACTCTCAGAAGCAGTATTCCAGTGCTCAGCAAGGCTTTGAAGCTGTCGGATATTGCAGTGCGCTGACAGTATACAGTCGTTTTTGATCTGTGGCTTCGAAGGCTGTTGTTAATTAAATCAAGCCACAAAAATATGTTTGTCCTTGTGCTTAACCGGCCCCTGACCACAAGATTCTGAGGCTTCTTCAACCAATTGTTTTATTTGGGTTAGAGAAAACCCCTCGAACTGTTTTTATCTCAGGCTTTTGCTCCTTCTTTCTCAATATTGGGTACTCTCAACAATCTGATGGAGTTAGCTGTTTGCCAGAGTATGAACCATCCTGCAGCATCTGTAATAACATTCCCAAAAATTGTTAATTTTTGTGTTTTCAGTATTTTTTAGAAGCTGTTGAGAACCGAATTGATAGTGGTTGAGAACGCAGAGAAAATATTCTGTTATTTAAAAATCATAATATTCTAACTAAATGTTTTCCAACTTTCCAGCATGTCCAGTTTGTAATTATTTGCCGAAGCAGAATGTTCAACAAGATTTTGTCCCATCGGAGTATATATTTTTTGATATTCTGAGATTCGAGTGGTATCATGTCACCAGCTAATTCATGTACTCTTGAACGCCACATGCTGTTTCAGATTTCTATCAAATGATGATTTCAAGGTGGACAATCAGGATATTAACATTTTCGTTGTGATAATAATTTAAATATCACACAGTTTACGCAGTCCACTGGCAACATTTTTATTGATTTATCCTCTGTTGTGAACAAAATATCGACTGGTGCAAATTTTTCTTGAGGTTTTGTTGGTTTGTGTTGGCATTTCATTTCTCTAGTGATGTTACACTGTCACTTTTGTCTTTTGTTATTATTGTGTCTAAGTTCTCAATCAAAATACTGAATGAATGACCACTCAGATTGTTTTTTTTGTCCAAATCCACTGATTTTTATTAAGAGCAATATCATAAGATCTACAGTAATTGGTTGCTTAGAAATTAGTATATAAAATCCCTTAGATCACATTTTTTTTGTTGTAACGGTGTGGCTACGGAAATTTAAGATTATGCTGATAACAGTAGACCTTTGAATGCAACTCATTTTTTGTCGTCGTTCACGCTTATGTCGATAAGTAGGAAGGCCGGATATCCATTCCATTCGGTTAAATCAGGAGTGAATTGTAATTTTTTAAAAGAGAATTCGCATACTCAAGATAGTTTTGAATATTTCTCTTTGCTGTGCACATTATGTCATCCTGCTACCTCTGGAATTCTTTAAGATCTTGTGTGCCCTCTTTTGTTACCTTTTCTTGCACAGTAGGAACAGATGTACACTTTTTTCTGCAATCTCCTACACTACGCGTCAATAGCACCCGGACATTTTGCCTGAACCAGTTCTAGCATTACTCGCAAAAAAATTTTTTCCTACGGAAATAAATTGGCAATGATCTGTTTGTCAGTCTTCATGGTTAGAACGTTTTTTGTCATTACGAACCTCAAATATCATGGAACCAAGAATTTCTGAGTTTTTGGTCATTTTTATAACATAAAACCACACCAATTATTAAATGGTAAATTTTGATATTTCAAATAACAATGAACTTTCTTCACACTACATTGGTATCTACTTTTTTGCGTACCAGTTATCTGCCAATTCTATTTCACTTAGCTTGTCACAGTCGGTGTTGTTCTCCCGTAATTCGCCAACCACTCTGTCTGCGACCGTTTGTGCAGGTCGTTAAATCTCCGACCGGATGCTTTGTGCCCCAAAGTAAGACGTTCTGAACAATTTTCGGCAGTCCAACACCGTCTGATAGATAAAATTTTTACAAGAGCCGTTCTGGAAATGGTTTTCCTGCCTTCGCACAATTTTGCAAAATTGTCGCTAAGTTGCTTCCCAGTCAAATGGGAATTAGGTTTTATTTTCTTTATAAAGTTGTATCCAAGTGATGTTGAAAATTATTGGATCTTTTCCTTTGCAGCCCCAGCTTAGTGGGCGCACATTATTTGCACGTCCAAGATGCACGTGGCATTTTTTTTACAGAATGAATTACTCTGTTATGTCACCTGCTTAGTAACTAGGGGCGCAACACGTACTGAGTGCGGCAAAAACGGAAATGGTTCAAATTTTTTGTTTCACATATTCCAGAGAGTTTTCCTATCCTCTTCTTTCTTTACCGATTAAATTACGGCCCTATTCTGAATGACTTATATGTTTCCTTAAATATTTGGAATGAGTTCATTATTATAACAGTTTTTTAATGAGGCATTTCATTATAAAAGCCTATTAGTTTACTCGAAAAATCAACATGATTTGGGTATAGTTTTAAGCGTTTGCTAGGCCTGAGAATGCACTTGAGCCATTGTTTTGGTAAATTTTTGCACATCATGGAAGAAAACTCTCGGGCAGGGGGCACCAAAACCCGATTGCTAAGGAGCTATGCTCTCAATCTGTGCTATTTCTACACTTCTCGCACTGTCTTGCATTACTCTGCTATTTGCCAAATTTGTTCGCGTTTCTTCTTGTTTCACTGTTTTCTTGAGTAGAGATTCGATTCAAAATTTTCGTTTTTTGACAGAACAATGTCGGTTGTTTTCATCTCGGTAGTTAGTTGTTGGTGGCGCACAATTTACTTTTTCCCGCCGTTTTCTCTACTTTCGTTTCGATATCAGGTGGTTATTAACCCTCAGAAGCAGTATTCCAGTGCTCAGGAAGGCTTTGAAGTTGTCCAATATTCCAGTACGCTGGCAGTATACAGTCGCTTTTGATCTGTGGCTTCGAAAGCTGTAGTTAATTAAATCAAGCCACAAAACTATGTTTGTCCTTGTGCTTAACCGGCCCTTGACCAGAAGATTCTGAGGGTTCTTCAACCAATTGTTTTATTTGGGTTAGAGAAAACCCCTCGAACTGTTTTTATCTCAGGCTTTTGCTCCTTCTTTCTCAATATTGGGCACTCTCAACAGTCTGATGGACTGAGCTGTTTGCTAGAATATAAACCATCCTGCAGCATCTCTAATAACATTCCCGAAAAAATTGTTAAATTTTGATTTTTCAGTATTTTTTAGAAGCCGTTGAGAACCGAATTGACAGTGGTTGAAAACGCAGAGAAAATGTTCTGTTATTTAAAAATCGTATTATTCTAACTAAACGTTTTCCAACTTTCCGTTCATCGTCAGGCTGACCTAATATTGAGTCAAAATAAACAAGTGCATTTTTATTTACAAAGTATATACAAAGTAGACTGTATCCACCTATTGAAAAGGACAATGAGTTTTTGGAATTACTGACAGATATGTTTACACATACAAAATTTAATTTGGTTTTTAGCCCGGAATTTTTTAGACTGCCCTGTGTTTTATTTTGATTCTCTGCAAAAGTACTTAAGAAGTTGGCTCCAGAAATTTTCAATATCTTGGCGTTAAATTTAACCACTCAAAGTCTGGATTTTCTCTGATTCTTGAAACATTGCTAAGGTCCAACCTATTTTGAGAGGAGGTATATCAAACAGTTTGAATAATTAGAAATAGAATTTGCTAGTCATCAGCAAGTTCTTTGGTTGAACAATTTTCAACGGATTGTTATCATTTGTTGATAGACAGCTGTATAAACGCCAGTTTGGGCACCGACCAAAATCAAAGAGGAAGTCAATCTTAGCCGAGATTACCCAGAAGCTACAAGAGAATATCAAACAACGGCAAAAATGCATATTTCTGGACTTTAATATGGCATTCGATACAAAATGTTACTCATAATTGTTACGGACGAAAAAACAGATGCGAGTCCAAGGTGAGGCAATGAACTGCTTTCTTGAGTTATTTCGAACTTCGGAAACATTTTGGAACGTTGCAGATTGTATTTTATGTAATTGATCTGCCGGCTCAATGCAGAAGTTTTATATTTTATAATTGTAGACGACACCAATCTTTTGCACAGTTCTGTTTTTCGATGACAGAGCTATTACTGCTGGTACCCAACGTTTTCTGTGCTAGCTAGATAAAAAATAATTGCTTGCTGAATGCGGAAAAGCCAGATTTAGGTGGATTTGGAACAAAAATTCATAAAAGTGTTATCGAAAAAAAATACTAGCAAACCGTCGAAATGTTAGTTTTCTGGGTTTGATAACAGCTAGAGGTTTCGCGTTCAAAACATAGTATCATTTTTAGAAACCTTTCATCTCATGTTTTTATGTTAATGAGTATGCGCAAAGCTGCAAGTAAAAATGTCCTTCTAATCTACCACAAATCCTATGTATAATCAAAAATATCATACCGATTGTTGATATAAGCTTGAACAATTGCATTTGTCCATGAGTTGTTTAATAAAATACAACAAAAATTAAACTAATAAAATTCAATTTCCACGGGATCTATCTACTGAATTGTTTCAGAACTCCGTTCTTTTAAATAATTAAAGTCATTAGGTTGTTGAGTTGTCAAAATGGTTTAATGGAATGTTCCGTAATCTGCAGTAAGTTGAAAACCATTAGCTGCAACAAACTCGCAATGTCTCGGAATGAATGTATGAAGTGCGCAAAGTCCATACTAAGATTGACAACCAGTCCTTGTCCATGCGCTGCTCTATTTTGCTGAACCAATTCTTTGTAAAATAGTGTGACTTATCCAGAATGAAACACATTAAGATATAAATGTCTTTTGACAATTTGAAAAAAATGTGATCAAAATCTTTTCCAATTTTTCAACTAAACGCTTTCAACTCGAGAATAATCTGTTTTACGTATAGTGTCCCCTTTCGTGGTAACACAAGAACCTAAATTCGGGGTTGATTCTCCAGTGAGATACCTACGAAGACGAATAAAGTATATATGATTCTTATAAATTGACTGATTTCAGATGTTTTTTTATTGGACTCTGCGTTAGACAACTTGTAACTCAAAGTGCTTATTCTTGAGTTTTTAATGGAATTTCAGTAATGACAGTTAGCTATCAGCAGTTCAACTACGATTATGTTTACCAGTATTAGAAGTTCTCTAGTGCGATCGTAATTTTTACGCATGAAACACACTTTTTTCTCGAGTTCTTTTCTGCTATTCATTGAGTAAAAAATTTCTTTGAAGGATGAATGCGGTAGAAAAAGTGTTCTCATAACCCATAGCTTTGTGTTTAAAGGAATCTGATATCTTTTCAAAAAAATCGAACAAAGAGCAGTAGCATCTCTTTGCAGAGTTTTGTTTAACTGAGCAGCAAAAATTGTTCTATGAATTGGAAAACCAAGATATCTACAGTAGGTCTGGGGTCGAGAATATTTTTCGAGAAGGAAAAGTTTTGCAACACTTTTTTGAGAAAGTTAATCATAAATTCAATTTTGTTTTTGCTGCTAACGTCAAATTGTTTTCCTACAAATGAACATCTGTTTCCACTGAAAATACTTTGTACGATTCAACTTTTCCCATTTCTTGTTTTACAACAAATTCAGCATGTTTATCTATCAGAAGGACAAAACTAAATTATAATGGCCGTTTACTGCAATTTTTACCTAATTGAATAATTCAATTAAAAACACAGCAGCAGCATTTAATTTAACTACTGTTCTGAATCACCAAAGAAGAAACGAAAACATAGTAATTCTTCCAGGACAATTTTAAATGAAGATGAAGTAAAGGGTTTTCAAGGATCCGGAAGATTAGTAATGGGTTTTTGTTATTCACCAAGACTGAATAAAAGTGCAAGTAAATAGGAAAGCGTTTTTTGCAGAATTTCTTCTGAGCTCCAAATTTCTTACATTGAATATTTTGTTTGTCAATTATATTCTGTAATGTACCATAAGTCAAAACGCTGAGGACTTTTTCAGAACGTCGGAATAACAAAATTTTGACAGAGTTTCGTTCTTTTGAATCAATCTAATTTCTTGAAAGTTGTTGATAAATGAATCAATCTAGTTTTCGAAAGAAAAAGGTGTTTCCTTGTTTTGCTCGTTTTCAAGAAAAACAAGAATAAAGATGTGCCAGCGTCAATAGATTGTTACACTTTTCCCTGTTCTAAAACAGCTACATTTTTGGGAACATTTCCACAAAATGAAATACTACTCGCAAGAGGTTCAAATGCATTATTTTTTCACCAAGATTTGTAGGATTTTTCCTCATTCCGTTCTTATTTTGCGCATTTTTATGCGCCTTCAGATTTTTTCGAAAGATTTCTCATTGTTTCTTATATGATGCCAATGTTTCAAAACTCAGTTGCAAACATAGTGTTGCGTCTTTTTAAATTTTTTTTTAATTCACGTAAATATTCAAACTGTTTTTACTTCTCAGTAAAATCTTTGTGTTTCTTTTCCAAATTTTTTAAAAAAACTCTGACACCAATTTTTTTGTCTCCTTTGACAGCTCCGGTTCATTTGTGTTGTAAATTTTATCTTTGCTACAAGGTTCAGCACTGAAGCTTGTTCATGAACAATGTTTTCAAACTTATCAAGAGGAACAGATATTTGCCAGCGTCAATACAGCGGTACATTGTTGTCCGTGCTGCAAGAGCCATACATTTGTGAACATTTCCACAAAATAAAATATTCCTGGCAAGAGGTTTGTCTTTTTTATCGTTGGCAAAACGCGCACCTTTAGCAAACAAGTCCCAGTGAAATCTTAAATGTTGTTTCCTTTTGAGCAACCATTGACCCAATATAATGCCTTGAGCCTCTACAAAAACATGGCATACTTATTTGCGGTCTAGTATTATAAGCCAGACTTCTCCTATTAGTGGATTTTTTCCTTTGTTACATCCCTAGCTCAGTGGGTGTCGTTTATTTGTATCCATAAAAAAGCAATTAGAAGTTATGTACTGTTAAATTTATACTTACAATGCAATGGCACGTGTTCTGTATTTTGGGATGCACAAAGTACTTAGGGGCACAAACGATTGCAAAAATAATTCAGATGGAACACTGTTTCGTCACAATTTTATGTAGTAACCGTGCATTTACGGAATGGGCTCACATCAAAACGGGTGATGACGTAATCAAATAGTTGGCCATAAATAAAAGTCTATCACTGTTTTGGGGCTCATTCGTTCAATTTTATGTAGAAAATCATTTCTCTAAGATTTTAGAAGGATCAAGAGATGCCGAGGAGTATTGAATATACAAAACTACTATACTAACCAATCATATGACCAATACAACAAAAGAAAAAGAACTAAGACGAGAGATTAGGTATAAACTGTTTTTTATGAAATCCAGAAGTGTTAAATGCATGACACTAATTAAACGTTACAAAAAAAATTGATTCTTCAAAATCAACCTTCCAATACAAGTAATACAATTAGGCAAAACGACGTCTTTTTTTTAAAAAAAATATCACTAGAGGTTTTTGTTACCGCAGTGCTAAAAAGGGTTAAGTTCATGGAAATAGTGACTATTCGTTGATTTCAGTTGCTTGGTTTTTCTCAAGGCACCAAGCGTGGTGTCTGCCTCGTTCGTGCTGCTTCACTCGATCCAAGTTTTATTTGCACCATCTTTTGGTTTCCTATTAATGTCAACATGGTAAACCCGAAAACCATTGTCTGCAACTTAATCGCTAATGTTCAATCGCGGGATCTAGCCAGAGCTAACATGTCAATGGTTTGAATACGGCGCCTTATTAGTCTCTGGTTGACAACTATATTGCGTCAGTGCAATAACACGAAGTGCATCGAAATTATTATTTGAGCCCCTAAGTTGTTAACTAAAACATGCAATAATTTCTTCGGTATATTTTTTGAGTTGATTGTCGCAAACGGAAAATTTTAAATTATCTGGCGCTGATCCTAGTGCCTGACATTCGCTTATTTGTACCATTCTTGTACTCTCGGCCGTAGAAAGGCGTCAACAGGCTCATGCAATACAAATTAAAGTAATTTAAACGCAATATCTCCTGTATAGTGAAAAATTGCGTCGTTCCTTGGCGAAACTTTCGGTTGTGTTTTTCAATGTGATTACATCGTCAATATGTCTCAAAGTTTACAATGCCTCAGAAGGAGTAACAAGAGTTTGACTTTTCTTCTGCAAAATAGGGTAGAACTTTTGTACGTTTTCCGCGACAGATGTTGTCGACGCATGCAGTTTTAATTATAGAAAATAGATGGTAATCAAGAGTCTGCTTCAAATTGAATAGATCAGTTTGAGAAAAAGACAATAAATATGATAAAAATCGTTATCCTAAAGAGACTAGATCACAATTTCACGTTGCTGAAAGTTAATGAAGAATGAATTGCCAAGTGTCTACTGGTGCTAATCGAGGAAGAGAAAATTGAACAAGATCGAGTATCCACTTTTGTGAATTTAAACGAAAACTTGAAATATTTATGAAATAAGGAAGAGAATACTGTTTGCAAAAGATCATCCCAATTGCAAAAACTTGGTCGTGTCAGCGTAATTTTTTGAAAGTGTAGCGATTCGAATAATATTAGTAGATAATTTACAATTCCAAATTCTCAGTTCAAGTCATGAGCCCCAAAGTTGTTAATTGCAAAACAGACATCAGGAATGTCCTCAAAATCTTTCGCATGTCACTGCTCCAGTAAAACTTGGATTATTTCGATTTCGTTAAGCTCCTTAGGTATTCATTGGATATGCGCATAATGTGGTGTCGCAAATGATAGGACCACTACTTTTTAGAATTCAGTTTGAATGGCTATCTTGACAATTTGAACCTTCCCAACCGCAATGAGATCTCAAATTAAGACCTAATAGAACGCAGATTTGTTGTCGTACTTATTCATGCGCAATAATCAAAAAGTAAAATGGTGTGAAGAGAGTTGCTCAAAACGTTCTGAAACTTTCGAAAATATCGAGAAACTGCATGAAACATAGAATGCAATATCATAGACCACAGTATTAAAATCTTAGGATCTATATCACTTGTATGATCCAAATGTGCATAAACTATGGATAAATCGGTTCGAACAAAAAATAGTCAATTATTTTCCAAAGAAATTAGTTTTAGTCGGGCAATGGGGAGTGTTTTAGACAACCACATTAATTTGAGACGCACACAATAGAGTTCAAAGGTTGATTATTATATGAATCATTTTCCATTGTAATGGTTAGATTAGTCATTAAGAATGGGCACAGGTTGGCATCCTAAGCAGTTCTAGGACGATTAGAAGCGTACTTCAGTTTTTGTTAGAAATTTTTAGCAAAATTTTGCTTTTCCGATACGCATGCCGCTATGAGACCTATTTTTAGCTGACCAATTTGAATTCGTTTTCTAAACAGAGTGTTGGATAATAAGACACTAAATATTAGATGATATTTAGAGGACAATTAGGAAGAGTTGTGAATTGTGCGTTGGTGTTGCCACAATTTCAAATATTTTAACGCCAAAAAAAATTATGAGTCAGCACATGATAATTTAACATAAAAACATTGACCAGTAATGTGATTGGTAATTCAGAAGATTTGATCTAAAGCGTGACTTTGCTGTAAGAGAGGAAAAAATTGAACATTGGCTTCTAAATAGT